>NW_027418961.1:0-118241 GCF_009905375.1 Apium graveolens
AGATAACGGGTAAAATCCCCTAATTTATATGTGGTTTAAAATGGATGTGGGATTGATTCTTTCAAGAATTGGTAAAATAAGAGACAAATGAGGTTTAGTATGTTCCGGTTTAGGATCGTGTAGTGGAATATAGCTAATGGCCTTTAGCCAAAAAAGTCAAGCAGGGAATTAAGGCTGCCAATTTTGGAGGCCCTTTTAACGGTTGGTCCTAGATATTGGTATGAGATTTTTTTTTGCTATTGTCATCCAATTCTCGGGCGCCGTGCAAGGAACGACACTTACCTTAATCGATATAATGAAGATTAACAAGAAGATACAACCTTATCTACAGATAGAGCGTTGAATTATGCCAATTGGTTGTAACTATGACATCAGGGACGATGATGAGAATATCAAAGATAGTATCAGATGCCAGCATTGAAGTTAAAATTATGAATAAGTTTGTATATAACGGTAAATGAAGTTTTCATTGACTAATAAAGGCGAAATGGACCTAATAAGGGTAGAAGATAAACACAATGAAGGACTCGTAAGTGGCCGTTTCCTTAATTAGGCACCTTATTGATAGATTACGAGAATAACAAAAATTCATATAGTAATGATGACCATGTGTGCGATTTTTAAAATTTTAAAAAAAGTCTTCGAAAAAGACTTCCTAACAAAGTTTCTAAAAGATATTTAAACAAAATGGGTTTTAAAAATTGGTTGCGAATTACTACTTGAGTTTCCTATTTGTTTTAAGAGTTAGATTATCGAGAATAATACTTGATCTAGACTCAGTATTGATAATTCAGAGGGCCAAGTTTAAATTTTCCCGACAGAAGAGTGTAAATCTTGTTTAATTGTATCAACAATAGAATAAATATGCGGAAGAATTATTTATCCAATTCATGAAAATATTAAAGTTTAAAGGATTTGTTGATTCAAAAGAAGCTAGAGTATGGTTGAAGAGGATTCAGAGATTTCCAGATTTTTGAAAAGTATTATTACTATCAAAAGAGTTGATATGTTGCATGATCAATGGTTATTCTATGCGTCATAGACGAAATTAGAAGTTATAATTGTAAATCCCATAAGATCGCAACTATGATCAAGTTATTAAAGTATCAAATATGAAGGCATGACGCTAAAAATACAAGACATACATGGCAGGGAGGAAGCGAGAAGTTATGACTACAAATCCAACGAGAAGAAAATTATGGTCGGATTGTTAAAATGTTAGAGGTATTTTCAGAAGACTCCCCAACATTATTATCTGACTTGGATTTGGACCTACTGATCAAACGACCCGTGAAAGTACACATAAGTGAAGGGTGGATGACGACCAACGCTATCATTCTTTTCTATAATACGATATCATATACTCTTCTTGATTGTGCATGAGCTTCTTTCAGTGATAAGTTATATGAGGCAAAAAGGAAAGAAAATTTATTATGTTCCTTTAAAATCATTCCTTCTTCAAAATACTTCCTTCTAATTGAGATAAACAGTGTTATAGTGTGATACTTTGTATGAATAACGAAGAGTCTGGTGGGACGCCACCTAATCATGTGTTGTATACCATATAGTATGAAAGACTGGCCATCTTGAGTACAAATATGGTTGTCTCATTCATATCTAAATCATCACTCGTTCTTTCTTCTATATTCATGATTTATGGATTTATAGACCATTTCAATTATTTCGTTGTACTATTGTTCTTCATAAAGTTTTCCAATCAGAATCATATACACAAATCCCACCCCTCTTGTGTGCCTTGGAAGAAATAAATTAATGACGTACAGTAGATGGAAGAACATATTGAGTATGGATACCATTTCAAGCCAATAGATGGTGTACATTTATGCTCAAAGAAGAATTATTATACAAATAACGTGGTTGTTACGGGACATCGAATCAGATGCAGATTATATTATACATGATTGTTTATTGTGGAAATTTTAACACACGTTATATTGTGTTAACATAACACTTTTCGAAAAAAATTTGATGTGAAATGGATTAGTTAGAGAACCGTATTAGGTAAATTAACCATAAGAATAAGAAGGTAAAGTCATGTACACCAGATAAGGAAAATGATTGATTGGAGAGCAGAAGCGAATGAAGAACTTCTTAATAATAACCAGACAAGCGATTAATATATTGCGAAGATGAAGCACACCTCAATCCGGTGGGAGATATGTGTCATAAAGATTCGAGAATCGAAGAAATTCTAATTACAAAAAATTTCGAATATGTTCCTCGAGAAATTGTTAGGCTTCTCAGTTTAAGCAAATGGTTATGGTAAACTTGATATTAGAAACTGAGCCAGCGACGAAGGTTCCTTAGTGAAAGACATAAGTAGAGATAAAGAACTAGTGATCCAATTGCGAAATCTTTTATGAAATAATGCGTTAAAACCAAATGAATCTTCAAAAGACTGTGACAATGTTGGTTGAGACCATGTGTTGGTTGTCAAAAGTTAAACAAGTTAACTAGTAAGAATAAAGTTTTTGAGAAATAGTAGAATAATTTGTAATGATATTCTGATACGATCAGAAGAAATGAGAAAAGGTATGAATATATTAAGAGTTGTTTCGTTATGATCTTAAGTTAAATTAGAGATAATTATTGTGGTGGTTACTGATATATGTGGTTTGTAGTATGTTATGTCTTATAGTATTATGTAATGAGAAGTTTGGATGGTGGCAGTTGATTGGTATACTTGTTGGTTAATTGATGGTTATTTGGGTGACTGTTGGTTGTTTGCATGATTTTTGGTGTCGGCTTGAGTTCGATTGGTAGTCAATAATACAGAGGAGATGCTACCCAAATTTTCGGAAAATAACCTACTTTTAAAGATAGAAAGTATACTTCTGTATGTTATCGATATCCCTGTTGATACCTGAAATGATTGCGATCTCGGTTCTTGATAGTGGTTCTTACAACCAAATCGACTTCATATAATTGGTTTTGAATTCATCTAACTAGTCATCACTTGGTTCAATTGATCAATTAAAAAGCGCTAATTGATTAATTTTATCAACTAATGGTCAGTTAGATGGGAATCGATTCCAATAGAATTAAGTCAAATTTTGATGTGATTTTCAAATACGAAATCAAAGCAATGATGAATTTGGAGGAAGTAAGGACACTAGTAGAATTCAGAAGTTTAGTGGAATTACCGCGATGTTACTACAAATGTACGAGGCATTATGTGGATGAATATGCCCTTTGCAATAGACAAGGGAAATATAAAGTTATTTGTATAGATGAGTGAGGGGAATGTTTTCAAGAACTAAAATTCAAGATAGAGCAAAACGAAGGAAGGAATAGAATGCAAAAGGGAGGTTGAATAAAAAAGAGATTAGTAACTACACCAAATGGATGTTGTTAGATGATCAAAGAGATTTTATCATCTGCAACCAGGTTTTATTAAAGGACTTGAAGGTATACCTATATAGAATGACGATGTAATGAGAATTACACCGGAATACCAGAATACTCGCGAATACAGGTATCCGACATATGGTAGAAATTAATAATGAGAGTATACGAGTAAAAGATGTGGAAGCATCGGTTATTGAAGGAAAAAGTATGCAAATACATAGACTCTAACAAGTTAAGATATTTCTTCATCTAGAGAAAGTCAAATATGAGACAAGGACGCGGGTTAAAAATTGATTAAAGATGGTAGTTATAGTTGATTGAAGAAGATAATTGAATGATTAATAGTTAATTGAGCAAGACTAACGAGATAGTTGACAGTCTCAGTGAAACAAAAGGATGGATTTTTTAATTTTATCAGCAAGGATAGAAAAAGGTTCAAATACTTATGAACTAAAGGCTTTCATTCCGGAGTTAGCCACATGAATGGTTTATTTTATGAAGAACCGATCAGTACTATTGAGAAAAAGTACTCACTTATATTAAAAAGAAATAACGAGCCATGAGAATAAAGAACTTAAACAGGATAGGAAGTGGAATCAAAAGGATGATAAGGAAATGTTAACTTGCCCAGGATGTAAGTACGTGATGGATATCGTGGTGCTAGAGCTAAAGTGAAGAACGTAATGAAATGTCTATAACTTGAAATAGGGATATCAATCTAAGAATACGATTAAATATTGAGAGATAAAAGGAGATATTGATTGACTTGATATAAAACGGAGAAGGTAGAACATGTAAGTAAATGATATGACTACCGAAGAATCAAGGCCAACATTAAAGGAGGGATATATTATTGTAATCGTTTTGAAAAATAATACATCTCGTTAAGGGACATTGTAGTGAATTTATTGGAGAACCAAATACCGGTGAAATGTGATTTGATTTATTATTGATAGGTTAATCAAACCTAATCCTTTTCTTTTATTAATTCAATTCATCCGATAAGTGAATTCGTTGCTGCTTGAAGAGCTTGTAGTACATCATCAGATCCAGGAATTGATTGTAGATCACCAATAATATTTGAATCGAGATTTGACAGAAGTATTTAAAATAAAAAGAATCATGTCGAACCAGAATAGTATGTACCACTCCTAAATGAACTGGCACCACGGAAAGCAGAGCTAAAGGTAAGAATTTAGTAAAACATCGATGACTCGAGAGATTCAAGTTGTTTCCAGAATATGATAAAGAATAAATATTTAGAAGAAGACTTTCTGATAATATGACGTGAAGACAAGAATAAACGTTATATGTAGTTGAACGTCAAGGAAGGACATTACGATTAATTTTTATAACACAACTTTCTAGAACCAAACAAATGATAATACGGGTTAAAATATATGGCGATGTATCCAGATTAATATATTTATTCTAAATAGTAAGATATTTTCGCTTGATGAATATATTCGATTGTATTCAAGAACATTATGGGATGGCAATAAATTCATACGTCAATCATATCTAGTTGAGAAGAGTAAGGGAACGATTAAAGAACTTTAAATGTATTCGAAGCAATCACAAGCTAGGTTGATTGACAAAGAAATACGTGGAGAATTGTAGTTAAGGACCGATAATTGTTGGAAGGTGTTTATGAGCATGAATTATTAGAATTAGAAAGAAAAGAAAATTAGTATATATTATGTTAGTCCTTTTGGGACAGTAAGATAGGAAGGAAGATTGTGAGTGAGTTGGCTTTATCGCACACGTAAAGCAAATTCATAGGGTGTTTATATGTGTATAGCCAGGAAGAGTAAATTTAGCTCTAATTATATATATAAAATGGAGACTTGAGTTAGATGGTACGAGCAACTGGTAGAATATGATATTAGCAAGTGCCTGTTGAGTAATTATTGTCATAGTGGGTTTAAAGTTTATGGAAAAGTTGTAAGGTTGAGAAGTCAACTTAAGAAATTTTAAAGGAGACACTTAAAAGTATCATTATATATTTCTTAGCATGATTTGAGGACAAAATCCTTTCATGGGGGAAATGATATAATGACCGAGAATTTATGATTGTTTGTGATATATTAAATGAGTATTATGTGAATTATGCTTTTATAAAATTCTGATTGGTCATAAAAGGTTATTTGTTATGTGTTATATGTGTTCTGTGTGTTTCAGGTATTTCATTACGTGTTAAATGGATTTAAATTAAAATTTATACTATCTAGGTTTTGTTTAATAGCTGATGATTCATATATAATTATTGGCTTTATTTTGCATCATTTGGCGTATGCAATATTGATTTTTTGAACATTTAGTTAATTTAGAGTATGTTTTATTTCGTGAAAAATGATCTTTCGGGCCCCTACAAGGACGTCAAAGTCCACAAAAATTGTATTTTTGTTTTTACAAATTATGTGACTATCAAATATTCATTATTGTTGCATATTTGAATTATTCATAATTTTTGAAAAAATTTGACATAATTTTTGTATGAGTTGGATTAAAAATTATTCCCCGTTAATTATTAATTTTCGGCTAATTATTTTATTAAATGATAAAATTAGGCCCTAAATAATTTTGGGGGTAAGGTTTTTTTATAACTATAAATTCTATTTAATTTTTATTTAATTAGTATTTTATTTTATAAAAATCAGAAAAATAAATAAAATTTGAAAATTCTCTGAAAATTGTTCTTGTATGTTTCTTGAGAATCAAATCCAAATTTGGAGGTAATGTGGATCTCATAAATCAAATTCTGAGTAACCGTTGTGAAGCCCTTTATTTGTTCTACCCATTTCAATCATCAAAATCACAAAAACGATTGGTAATTCTTTAATCTCTATTTTATGATTTATACTCGATTTGGGGCTTTTTATTTTTGGGGTTATTCAATGAATTTGATGATTGCAATAGCTTCCTGATAGGATTTTGAATCGATTCATGTATTTTCTTGCACCAAACGATTACTGGAATAGTGAAGTGGAATTCTTGAAGCTTAGAGTTTTTTATTTCTGATTTCTAAATTTGTGTGAGTTGGTTTGATGATTTTGATTATAATAGTTAATTGTACGTGTCTATAGCTTTATTTTAACATTTGAATCTGTGATTTTGGTTTAGTGTTGCCCATAATCAGACTTTGGTCGGAAAAGCTCGGTTCTTCACTGGCTTACATGGCTATTTTGTCAGATGTGGTCACGAATTAGTCGTTTTGTGGTAAATACCGGCATAAATGAACTGCTGGAATGAGTTGGAATATGATTGATATAGAAACCAAGCAGAACGACCCACTCTCTGGCAAAAATCGAAGCCGCCGGAGAAGTTTCTGATGACTGAATTCTTCGCTGGTATCTGGGTTCTTGATAACCCATTTCGGTTCTTGGTAACTCGCGAGGTGACCTGGGTTTGACCAGTTTTCAATCTTTTTTCCCCAAAACAAATCCGAAACTCTGTTTGTGGGATTTTGTTTTAAAAATAATTTAAACTCTAATTTTAAATTCAAAAAATTTAATTTTAATTCAAAAAATTAATTTAATTAAATATTTTAAATAATTAACTAAATTATTTTAATTCCAGAAATTAATTTTCTTTATTATTTCCAAAAAAATTCAAATTGAATTTAATTATTTATAATTTAGTTTAATCAATTATTTATGGATTTAATTAATTGATTAATTTATTTAATTAATTAATTTTATTTATAGATAGTTAAATAAAATGTAATTATTTATAATTGAGCAAAATAATGATTTAAAAATCATTTTGATCTTTTAAAAATTATATAAAGCTATTTAAATTTCAATTAATATTATTATTAATTGAATTATTCTTATTTTATTCGTAATAAATAGACCGTTCGTCCGTTTAATACAAAACGAGCGCGTACAGAATCAGAAAATATCGTGCTTCGATTAAAAATACGTTCAAGACATAAAATCTTTCGTTTCGAAAGGTCTCTTGAGTTTGTCAACGATTTTGAGTCGTGAAACTATCGAAAAGTCGTATTTCGACTAGGTTTCACTTTTAAACATACCAAGTGAAATGTTTTGACGAACTGAGTTATATGTTATATGAAATCTGTGATATGTACCTTGTGTATTTACCTGTTATGTAAATTATGAGTCCCCGTGTCTATTAAACTTTATGTGATTGAACTGATCCTTATCTGTATTATCGGGTGGTTAGATGATAAGGATAACATTTAATAGACAATTATATATTGTCGGTTAATTAAAATAGTATCTTTTATGATAGATGCACCTAGTTTAAGGTATTCAAAGCCATACATTGATAATAAAAGTAAAGCTTGATTTTGCGTGGTAATGAGACGAGTGGATACAGAGTAGAGGTGAATATAGAATGATAGCTAAAAGTTAGAAAGCGGATAAATTGAGGCAACTATTCCTAAACTTTCTTCTAATATACTGCAAATATTTCTTCCTATTCTAAATTCAGAATAGTTAAATGTCTTTATATTTCGCTGTAATTACTCTTAATTATGTAAGTACCGTTTTTGTTCTTGTTCCTTAGTATGAATTGTGATCTCTTGAACAAATACCCATTATTTTGGGTTATTTGCCAAGACTGAATCAGGATATTTTGAAATCAAAGTGATTTGACATCAAAATAATCTATGGACTGTATGGTTACGACGAGGGCCAGTGATGGACTAGACCCTAAGGGCCAGAGATGGTTGGACCCTTAATTACGAAGGCCATAGTGCCTGGGTACCTTATATGTTGGGGGGTCTATACAGATGGATATAGATCTCCATTGTATCTTGACTGATCAGCAGGGTATAGTGCATATATTGGTTCTAATATCCAGTCTAATTTATCGTTGATCGCCAAATAACAGAATTCCTTCTTGGAAAGTTTATGATTATAAAACCAAATAAAGATTTAATTCAAGAGATGAATCAGTGAAACGTTCACTATTCTTTTACAGAGAAATGTGGTTTATGATTAAAGGCCAATGTGGGTCGAATTTTTATTCGCTCAACTGTTTTAAATAAATAAAAATGTTTTTGAAATCATTTAAAGATTGTTTCCAGAGGTTTTTTTTGATATGATACCTGGAAAACTATTATGATACTTACTGGGCATTTTTGGCCCACTCTTGTTTTGTGAATTCTAATTTCTTTCAGTATTAATGAGGATAAAAGTAACCCTTAATAGACAACATAATTAGAGAGATCCCAGCTAAAGGAAGTTGGAGATATCAGAGTGAATAAGTTGAGAAAAGTTAGTAAAGAGGTGTCAAAATATTATTTATTTATAAATTTTAGAAGTTTAGATTCTTGTTTCATACCATAACCTGTAAATGATCCAGAATTGAGGGGTTATCTGTACATATTTATTTAATATACACCTATATATTATTAAAAGTTATTTAGTGACATCCAATCCTGATCCCGGAATTGGGGATGTTACATTTTATACATAGGATATACGGCTTATACATGGGAAGACCTAAAATATTTTAGCCTGCGTGATTCCCTTTGGGTAGTAAGGCATTACATATGTAAAAATATGTATATTGATATGTGGGAAAAGGATGAATCTGAGTAAATACTCGATTCCTGGATTAGGTTTGCTTGGGTCTATGAACCTGGATGGATAGGTTCGTATGAAAATACGAGTCTATAAGATTTCCGCAGGTGCATGTTGATCTAAGGGAAGCTGAGATACTGTAGATCCTGTGAAGTTTTGCATAAGTATAGTCGGAGTGCGAGGTACATGCACAGGGAATAGGGCTTGCAGGGAAGCTATTAAGTTCAAGGACTTACAAAGATGTAAGTTCAGGTTTAAATATAAACTATGGGATAGAAATTGGAATTAGAATTGAGTGAAAAATAGAGGTAGTCATAAGACTATAGAAGATAACAAAATAAAATGATAAGAGGTAATCCTGATCTATTCTAATGTTTAATTGCATGCATAAAATAAAAGAAATAAATTATTAGATTAGTCTTTCCGAGTAATGGTAAGTAAGCTAGCTTTGATATAATGTTACATGATCGGTTCGTAGCATAACTTCAGCTAAGGGGTACAAGACTGTTGTGGTACCTCAATTAAGAAGCTTTATGCGTGAACAATTGATTATCTTAGTCTCTTTTTAATTAGACTAATATAAAACTGGTTTGTATTAAAAGAGGAATTTGAATTCATTTAGCTAATTTTTAAGTTTCATTCAAAATTTGCATAATACAATCATGGGGACCATTGCTAATATAGTAGGTTGAGGTTTGCATGTAAATAAGTTATTTTTAGGTATAACTATGCATATGAACCTTAGCAGGATTAAACTTAGAACTCGTGTAAGTAGCAAATATCCGGTATGCTATTAAGAAACAAAATTATGAAATTTGTACTAAAGGATTTTGTTGGCTGAAATTGCCTTGAAGTAAAAAGAATATTTACAAGTTAGGAAAATATTTATGAAATTTTCATTTGGTTTTAATTAAGGTACGTAGATTACATTAAAAACAAAAATAAAATGTTGAAGAAAAGGTGTGCATGATAGCCATATCTTGGTAAGGATTTTGAGTTTATTATTGGTCATTTATTCTTTAGCTATTTTATGGATAAAAATTCACTTTATAATTAAAGGTTAGGTCTATGAAACTTTCCTTTAGGGAAGGTACGTATAATGACCTGAACCCGGATACATATTAAGTTGTTATTGATTATAAATGATAGGTAAGGTAGGCTCAAAACCGGGAACTCTAGGCTTTGGTCGCGTTCAAGGGGCTTTACTTGGCTAGGGTTGATGAGAATTAGATTAATTTTACCATGGTAAAAATCTAAGTCATTATGAAGGTCTTTGTACAAACATCCCGCAAGTAAAATCTTATAAGCATTACTTGTATAATTTTCTAGACTAGTATAAGTGGGGGTTAGTTACAAGACCTAGGAATAAGGTCTGCACCTAGTTTGGCTCCTAATAAAGTACATTTCGGTAGAATATAAAACCTCATGGAGTGGATAGAGTACGTAAAGTGGAATCCGGGCATATGTTATTCAAACTTAGAAAAGAATTGAGTGAATCGTAAGGCTTAGGTTATATACGTACCTTAGGTTTGGCTTTTGGGTAAAATAGATTAAATTGCTTTAAGTTGAGAAATATTTTTTTTCCTTAGAATAGGAATATTAAACTCTCTTATAAATTGAATGTCTGACATCTTTTTATGTGTGATAAGAGCAAAGTTCTATGGAGACCACATTTTTTTGGAGACCTTGAAGACCACCCGTGTTCTGCAATTAAAACACTATGAAATATATTATTTTGTGAAGTATGTTCTACGAATATCACTAATTCATTAAAATTGTTGAAAATCATTTAAGCTTAATAAGTATAATGTGTATGTTCTGCAATTTGAACAAATATTCTGCAACTAAACATGTTTCGTAGAATAAAACATTTTGTAATGTTCTACATGCAATACGTGTATGATATTAAGATTTTGGATAAATTAATGATCTTCGTAGAACATAATTTCAAAAAATTAATATATTTTGCAATGTTTTTATGTAAACTTTAGTTGCAGAACATAAGTTGTCTCCGTGGTCTCCAACAAAATGTGGTCTCCATATAACTTGACTCTATGTGATAATAACTTATATGTGCTTATATCCAATATATTAGCTGCAATGTACTATATTTATACCGGGTGATTGCTTATGTATGCATATTTATGATATCTAACATGATGCATGTGGAATATGACATTCTATTATTTGACTGGTTATTAATCATTTTAGTGTTTTATTATATGTTGAGCTACCCAACCTGTGGAATTAGCTACGTATCTAGACCGCTAACATGATAGGTTCAAACAAGAGCATGAACCGTTAAGGAAAGTCTGATAAACAAGTACGGAAGGACATTACACTTGATAAATTATATCTGCTCTCACAAGACGATTTCCAATGTAGGGTTCAGTGATGTACCTGAACTTGAGCGTAAAGCAACGTCACAAAAAAAGAGATAAGTTCTAATCTTACATTTCTATATATTTGGTATCATGCATGATTATTATCCATTTATTAAGTTACTATATCATTTTAGAAAAAGGTTCTCAGTGTGAACCTCATCATTTCAATTGATTGATTATCTATCTTAGATGCGCTAATGTTTATATAATTTTGAGGCATGAAAATTACATGGATTTGAACACAATAGATGATTATATCATGAACATTTACTTACCTCATGCATAAGGTTTAAAATTATATTCAAACTTGCTAGACATAATAGCAACTTGAGGAGGTCTCCGTAGCCCTCCTGTGGTCCCTCTTATAGATTTGGACATGACCCGTAACATATATGGACACGGTTTAGAAAAGCTCCATGATATATGGGCACGATTTGGCAAAGCCCCATGGTTTATGGGTATCATTCAAAAAGTACCAGGAAAATTATTTAACACCCGAAGAGGAACATCTGGATGAAAGGTTGATAACATCTGAAAGTTATGACAATATGTCTGGAAGAGTATGTTCGCCAAGGTTCTACTTGATTGCTAAGGTGGCTATGGTTTTACTTATATACATACATTCATTCCACATGTATATTTACACTGGCATCTATGCATTATATAGGCTTGAGCTACATTTGTTATATGTGTGAGCAATTTAGCTCATGTTTCTAATCATTTCTTCGAGTCATTTTTATAAGTACAGATTATGGAAGAGATAAGCAGCAGCATAATGGTTCGAGCTTAATATGCTATTCAAGAGGGATTCTCGTATGAAGATCAACTTCGGAGAAGAAAAGAACATCACAAGGAACAACGGAAAAGGAATTCAAAGAACAAGGATCTTGGAAGCAATCTCGTTCATGGAAGTAGCGGGGGTCGTGTTGAGGGACTCTAGCTTTAGCTCCAACTCAAAAATAAAGAGCGTGGGATTATGTTAAGAAGCTAATGATACACGATGTGGAAGCTATGACTTTCTCTGAGAAGGATAATGGAAAATTGAACCTCATATTTTTTCCAGATCCTATTGCATTTTATGCTTCAAGGAACTGAGGTGTAGTTGTTGTGCCCAAAATCTTGCATGGGCTCGATTTAAGGCCCATAAGGAGATTTAACCTCGATGAGATGGTTTGGTGCAAGGTTGGCCCAATGATTGATGGTTTGGAGGTACTTATACTAAGGTGCAATGTACCAGTTGAAGTTGCAGCTTACTGAGAGAGGTTTTCCTATTTATATAAAGATGCAGGCCACCATAGGAAGTTAAAGCTGACTAGCAGAGGTTTCACTGGATTCTGGGAAGGCAGGAATGGTTGTGGAAGGTGTTGTTGCCCAGCAGGTGAAGTCTTGGTTAGGCAGGTGAGGTGCTGGATGCACAGTGGCAGCTGATCAGACTGAAAAGGTATTGGAATAGGCGTAGAAGCATACCTCCTGGGCAAAATTAGTATTTAACAAGTACTGTACCTCCTAAATTAAAGAGAATGCACTCTATCTTCAAGGAGTGGTTTCCTATTGCATTTCAACCACTAAAAACATGGTGATAACTCCTAATTAAAGGATATATACTGGATTTATTGGATAATTACATTTAACTATAGACATATTAAGTTTTGAGATAACTACTGGCTAGGACACTAGAAGCTCACTTGGAAGTGGTTGAATAAACATTGGACACATAGAATGGCTTATCAAAACGTGGCTTTCCCATCAATTAAAGGAATCCTAAATCTAAGAACTACATGGGACTTGATTACTATAAACATAGGATATGTAAGCACTTTGCAAGGGTTAGAAAATATTGATTCTTATTTATTTTACAAGGATCATGTAGAAAGTGGAACAATAAGCATATCTTGGCATCCCCCTTAGCCATATAGGACTTACTCCACCTCCCATGCACGAAAATCTTTAAAACTCAGTCCCAAAAATGTCAAATATCTCCACCTACTCCGGCTGGCGAACCTGGAGCTTTTATACATATGTGCTAGCTTAAAACTAAATTTGCTTCTACGTACGTAATAGTATAAAGTTTTTCGGAACTGAAATTGAATTAAATATTCTAAGATATTAATTTTATATACCCAAAATTTTAAACAATATTATTGAATAATATATATTATATATATAAAAAAAAGCTATATGTTAGTGATAATTTGAAATAAGTGTTATTTAAAATTTAAAATAATAATATTACAATTGAAAGATGAATGCTTTTAACATGTATGAATAGTATATATTGATGTGTTTTAGTTCGACAATATTATACTAATAAAGACCAACGAATTATCTGTAGTTTTATTTTTATAAAATACTATTAGATATTACAAAAATGAAAAGGAGAAAAATAAACCAACCAAACAAACCATCAAATTTTTAATATTGCGGTTAGAGCTGTCAACGAGCAGATACGCTCACGAACACTTTGGTGTTTAATTTAAAAAATAATCGGCTCAAGTTCGGTTCAACTTTTAAACTAGTCGAACATGAACACAACTTTAAGTTTCAATTTTAAATGAGATGAACTAGAGCACAATATAGTTTGGTTCGAAAGTTAGCGAATAAGTTCGATTACAATGTTCATGAACAAGTTCGTAAATATAGTTCTTCAATTGGTTCATGAGTATTATGCACGAATATAATCATTAATTAAAGTCGTGAATTTATATATGGATTAATACTTATACATGCTCGTAATTATATTGCAAACACACTTATGACAAAATATTTAATGAATAATTATTTATATATTTATCTATAGATAAATTTGGTAATTCATTTTAATCGAAATATTTTTTTACTAAATTTATAAATTTATAACATATGTGTGACTTATATTATAATATATGACAGATGGTACTTTTGTGACTATTTTATTAAAATATTATTGATGTATCCAACTAGTAACGTAATTTAATCAAAATTAAAATTCTTAGTTATTTAAATTTATATTTTTAGTTTGCACGGTTATTGAAATTTCAAGTAGAAAATTACTTATTATTTTTTTTAAAAAAATAACTAATATCAAAATTTTGGGAATTGTGTTTTATCAAAAAAATATTAGTGATATGGGTTAAAAATAAACCCTTAAGACATAAAAAATTTGCATTAATTAGACTTGGAATTGATGCAATGCCCATTTTTTCTTGCATATGTCAAAAATAGGTCCATTGCAACTCTTTTCTGGCCTACGGTCACATTAGAAAACATGGCATTTAAGCATTTTTAGCGTATTATTTTCAGAAATATAAATTATTTATATACCTTTTATTTTGGAAAATATTAACATATGTTAAAATACACTCTAAGATAATAACATATGTTATTTATACTTGTTTTATTTTTATTGCTAATTAAAATTTAAAATAAAAACCGATTATATAATAAATAAATAATATATGAAAAGAGCTTAAAGGGATTTATAGCTAGTATTAATAAGGGCAATAAAATATGTTTTCGGTAAAAAAAAAAGGGAAGTAACGGCATTTACAAACTTTAAGTCATAAGTTTAATTTGATTTGTCTTGTATAATTAAAATATTTAACTCTAATATAAACAAGTCTTCTATTTATTAAAAAAAGTAGAAAATAATTGAGCCCATGAAATAGATCTGCTAACCGAGGGCCACGCCTAGCCCAAAAATCAAACAAAAGTCCAAGAAAAAAGATCATGATTATTTCTAGTCCATTCTAGAACCTGTCCAAAAATCCACATGTAAATCTTTCTAGAACTTTTAATAATGATATATAAAAGAAATCCTCCCATTCCCTTCCCTTGAACATCGTGTACCACTGTTCTTTTGTTGTTTTATGATATTTAAAATAAATATTGTTTATGTAGCTTTGAATATATCATCAATAGTAAAGTTATCACATTTGTCTTCTTTAGTTGAAGATTTCTCTTATTCCAGTTTTATGTGAACAAGGTACGGATTTATCACTTTTGACCTTATTGATTATTAGAAAAGCTTAATTGTAGTTTTATTTACGCATATACATTTATGTGATTATTTTCATTAAAAAAGATTTTTCAACATTCTACCACATCATTGAAACAACTAGACAATATCAATTAATGGTATGACGAAAGAAACTAGTAGTTATAATTAAGCTCCTAATTTGAGCCTAATTACAGTTTTTTATGAGTTGTGATATTGGTAGTGTTCTTCTCTATTCAATATTAAAAACAAAATTTGATATGTATTTATTCTCTGAAATCATAAACTTATTTATTATTTATTTTCTTTTGGATATGTTGATTAATATTTTATTCCAAAATTTTTAAATCTCACTTTTTGTTCAATATTTAGAGTGAAACAATGAAAAAAGTGCTCGTGAATATATTTACGCAAAGATGACCGATATCTTACAGGTATTTTACATAATATAATACACAAATGAAAATTTAGTAACTACTATGGCTCTATTTGGAAGTGCGGTTGAAAACTGCTGTAGAGTGAGAAAAAGTGCTGGTGGAAAAAGTGCTGTCACGAAAATTAGATGACTGTTTGGTAATTTTTTTAATTTATTCATATTTTGAGATATAATATATTAAAATAATGTTTTTGAGAAGGTTTGATGATGAAACTAATAGAAACTTCTTACAAAGCTGAAGATGAGGGGACATGCTTTTTCCAACAGCAGCTTTTAGACGAAAAGCGCTTTTCAGATAACAGTTTTTAGAATTTACCAAACACCGTTCTGACAGATTTTTGTTTCTGACAGATTTTCAGCAAAAAGCTATTGTAGCTTTATACAAGAGCAATGTAAAAGGTTACAAAATGTGTCACCTTGGCTATATGACCTGAAACCCATGTCTATTAACATATGTCTAGTAGTGAATCCTTTTTATTTTGTGTTTTGTTAGCATGTAGGTGCATCTGTGAATCTGTTTTATTATGAACTGTAGCCTAATTTGTGCCTTAATTATTCAATAATGTTTATGGGCGGGAAAAGCCATATAAACAATTATTATTTCTTTGTACTGATATCCTTCCATTTCTAGGCCAACGTCTTATTCTTCTCATTTAATTCAAAGAGAAGAAAAAAACAATATAGGCCGCACTAAGAAAAGGTGAGCTTTTAGGTATCTCTATTTTTCCCTTGACCTTCACAAAGTTCCATTTTTACGCGTGTTATATTTTTGAAAGGTTTGTCATTTGAGTTCCGTTTCAATTGTAGCCTTACCGATTCCTTTCTTGCTGAGATAGGCACATAGATTACACCAGATACTCTTTAAGCCTAATAAACTCCAAGATGGTAAAAAGTTGGCTTATTTTGTCAACGGAAAGGTTATGTATGATTTATGTTACACTTTATGATGCTTCTGATGGCTTTCTTCTAATTTTATAATTTAATAAATTTAAGTTTGCAGGCTATATATACGGGCTACGAGCAGGGGAATGGAATAGTCTATAGTCACTGCTATAGAAAAATAGATTTATTTTCTTCATACGGAATTTTAAACTCTGGTCAGCGTAATTTCTTTCGTGTTCATTTCAGACTCACTTCCCTACTCTTGCTTTGCTAATGGATGATTCATTACATATTATTTACATATTGGAACATTTATATTTTACATAGTGCGTTGCAAAAGCATTTTAGATCATGCCCAAATATAACTAGAGTGTCCATTACCAAGGACGACGAAGTTTGTTTGACGAAATTTGTTTGAAGGGGTGTGTGCACCTTCAAAATTTATATTTCATTGAAAAGTAACTAATGAAGTCAAATACTTGTCTTTCTGCTTGATTCCTTCGTGGGTTTTGATTTATGTTGCTTTTGGGGTGCATCATTGCTTATATGGATTTTGGTGATACTAATGGTCTCACTATTATTGGTTGGTGTTTGATGTCAACAAGTTATGAATGTGGTGTTGATATGTAGGAAATGACTTATATAATTAGAATAATTCATGATAGATGGAGTATTTAAGAAGTTGTCGATATTGAAATTTGACAATTGTTTAAATGATCGTTACCTTGATAATAATGCTTCTTCTTGTTTGGAGCTTGTTAGCTTTTAAGTTTTTTTATATTTTAGTATCATTGGCAAGTTTTGACTTACTATTGGTTAATTTATCAGTTTTGTTTTTGTTGGTTTGGTCATTTGGTTTGTTGGATATGTAAATATAACATATCACTTCAAATGTGCAAACTGATGTCTATAATAACAAAATAAAATAATTAAAATGTGTAATTTTGTTCCTAAAACTAGTATATATAATGGAAAATAACATCGGCTAGAGAAATTACAAACTCATGTTAAAGCTAATATACTATTGCTAAACACTGCTTCTTTTGCAATTTTTGACATCAGTCTGTTGTACAAAAACGATGTCTGAAGTGGTCTTTTACAACGACACAAAACCGATATAAGGAGAGGGACCTTTCTCTACACCCACGAAGACATCAATTCATTTTTTTAACATCGGCTTAAAACTGATGTATATTGATGTATTTCTAGTAGTATATCCTTTATATTTTGTGTATTGTTAAGAACTGTTTATTTTGAAAAATTCAGCTAGATATTGTAAAAGATCACATGTTCTATAGTTAATAATTAAATAGATAGTAGTGGTTTTATACTATCAAAAAATTTGTTGACTTATTTTTTGCAAATTGATTGTATTACAAATTTTCTACAGTAAGACCTCAACAAGATACATGACGCTCAGCAACGAGATAAAATAGTTCATCTTATGGTCCCTTTAATGTTTTTGCTTGCAAGCTTGTAAATAGGCTCCTACGAATGATGTTCATGCATCTTAGTCTCCTCAAATTGGCTCTAGGTATATGTCTATATATAGTTTCGAAGATTGGTGGTCACTTGGTACTTCGGTATTCAAATCGACCAACCTTAATACTTTTTTTAAATTACTTTCTTAAATGAGTGACTCATTCCTCAAACCACTCATTTTTATGCTTTTAACCATTCTTATTAATCATTCTTAGTGTAATATTACTGAATGTATTGGTAGATAAGTAGACAATATCGTATTCAATGATTCTACTTAATTAATCATTTTTAGTGAGATGTTATTGAATGTATTGGTAGACAAGTAGAAAATATCGTATTCAATGATTCTCCTTCAATCTAATCCCCATTCTCAGCTAGTTGCACATATTACGTCTTCCTGGGTGTCACACATTTACTTGCCCTCAAACACTCACTCCTTGATGAGGTGTGCTGGTTTTTGGGCGAAAATTGGCCTCCCGTGCTTTATTGTGCGATTGGCGTAAAAGCGAGTCTTCAGCGACAGATGTTATGACTTTGGTAGTTGTAAAAGACCTTCTTGTCTTGTCACATGTAATCGCGTCATCTAAGGAGCTCGAGGACCCTTAGGAGCTACATAATTTGTTCACCCTAACTATGATCCCAGGTCAGGTAGGACTACACGTTAAGTTTGAGTATATCAATAAGCGAAAAAAGAAACTTACAAGGATTCCCCCAGTAACGGAGAGCGTACCGGGAATAACAGAACTTGAAAATTTGGTGGCTCTGCCATTCGAATTATAGTCTGGAGAAGTGTGTTCAGCGACGGACCAAGTCCCCTGGAAGGGTTTACCAGAGAGGGTAAGAGCCCTGTTGTGCCCGGACATTGTTGCACCACGAGGCGCTGTCTACTTATTTTAGGGCTTCAACTTCATTTTCATTAAGGCATTCCAAGCCCAGACACTTGTCATCATCAAAGGTCACATCAGTACTTTCCACAATTTTCTTATTCTCTAACACTTAAACTCTATAGGCAGTTTTTTCCAACGAATATCTCAGAAAAATAGCTTCAATTACTTTAGAGTCAAATTTTCCAACATGTTCATAGTTGATTTTAAACACAAAGCATGTGCTTTCAAACACATGCAGATGATTTATAGTAGTTTTTCTTTTTGAGAAAATTGAGTAGGGTGACTTGTCATGGTTTTTGTTGATTAGATATATGTTTTGAGTTTAGCATATAATGTTAACAGCTTCTTCCCAAAAAACTTGTTGGGAAATTAACATCTTGCAACATTGTTCTTGTAGCCTCAGCTAGAGTTCTATTCTTCCTTTCAACTAATTTTCCGAGGTGTTCTTGCAGCTGAGAACTCTTGAACATGCCTTTGTCTTTGCAGAATTCACTTAAAAGTTGTCTTCCTCAATTCTGTGTCATTATCACTACTCAAATTTTGTATAACCTTGTTTCATACTTAAACCTCGTAAGATCTTGGTCAAGGGGTTGTAGATGTTGTATATTTATGTTTTATTATTGTTTATGACATCAAACTCTAGACCCCGGAGTTACGAAATGAGATACAAACTTAGAGGGTGAATAGTTGTTGTAACTAACTAATACTGAATTTTAAGTGTTACCAAATAATTATTAAACTGTGGAGACAACTTGCTGATAATATAAATAATAGTAAATAAGTATTTAGCTAGATTCAAACTCCATCCCTCCCTCTAGGTTTTACATTGGGTTTGTACATATTTTAAACTTCTATATAGTATATCTCTCTAATTATTTTTCTTCTGAATAAAAAAGTTGTGTTTAAATTTTATTCCAAATTTTTTTAAAAAAAATTATGGAAATCTACCTCATACCAGCCTTAAAATACGTGCCAAGCCAGAAAACAAAATTGTAAAGAAAGGAGTGGGAAAGAGGTAGCATTATAAATGACTCAAATGATAACAATTAATATCTTCCGTTATCCATAGAAACTTGACAATAACCATGTTCTCTCTTCAAAATGTCCTCTAAAAACTCCATTACCTTAGTATAATCTTCACTGGTAAACTAGTTCCATGAATCTTGTTATCCAACCTTACTAAATAGTACTAGCTACTATCATCAAAATCATAATCCTAATAATATTATTAAATTTAATATTTAATATTTCTTACATGGAGGTTTAGGTGTTTGTTGTTTGGTGTCATGGACATAGCATTTCACATGTTTAGTTTTGGTACATAACATTTCACATAGGATTGTACCCGTTATAACCCTAAAAAAAATTAAAAAATAGTTTTAAGTTGACATTTAAAATTATAATAATAATAATTATTATTATTATTACTACAATTTATATTATTTAATTTTTATTATTAATATTTTATGTAACCTATTGTCAAATGAAAAGTTCATGCCTTAATAATTTATTGCTTAGTTATAAAATATAACTTCGTAAAAGACTTATATGCATAAAAAAATTTTATTTCATAAAAAATCTACTTCTTACACTACAAGAAAAACGCACATTTCTGCCAACTCATTTTCATCTACTAAAAATTGGTCGAAAATTGAATATTATAACAGACCGAGAAATTCGGTGACAAATAAATTTATAACTGACCATTGTCCGACCACCGACGGTCGATTATAATCTAATGGGACAGACGCTGTTAAACCAACCACTCTCGTCACATCACCTAATTTTTAATAAGTGTCGCATTCTTATTGGTTGAGCCAAACATGTGGTTGAGTCAGATCATTTTCTACTGTGTACAAGAATATATCCAACTATAGTCAGTTGAAATGGGTGAAGATTTTATTTTTTCTATTTATAGCAATTATTTTATATATATATATTGAGTCATTTATTGCACATATTGTAGGCTGGTCAAGTTGAAGGTGAAGTGGAAAATTGATATCTATAAGGTATATGTGTATATTATAACTTTCTTGAATTTAGATTATATGTGCACACATATATATTTGTTTTTGATTGAATATATATACATATACTTATACATATATAAATATATATATAAACACACGCCCTGACATATCGTAGTTGGATGAATCGTCGCTTAGACAGTAACCGCATTAGACTTACTGCGGAGTATAAATTAGGTGTTGAGTCATTTCTAATGTTTCCAAACATAATTAGAGGTTGGTTGAATATTTGTTGAAATGTCCTTGCAATGATTGTAGAAATGGAAGTTGGGAGACTATTGATAATGTTACATATCATTTAATAGCTAATGACATTTATGTGGGTTATAGAGTTTGGACATATTATGGCAAGTCACTATTAAAATGATAAAATAGAAAATCATGTTATGTCCAAAGAGTGGTTGAACAACCGGTAGACATGGATGTGATGTTAAGAGATGTTGGGGCTCAAAATTTTAGTCGTACCCTTGATTGTAATGTTAATACTAGTAATGATAATAACAGTGGAGTAGAAGAGTATCCCAATGTAAATGCGTACAAATTCTATAAGGAAGTTAATAATTGTGGAACACCCATTTATCCGAGAAACTCTAAATACACAAAACTATCCTTCTCTACGACGTTCTTATATTTTAAACGTCCATCACGTTGTAGTGACAAGTCATTCAATTTGTTACTTCATATTATTTGAGATGTTTTTACTTCAAAACATGCATTCCCAGGTAATTACTATAAGGTGAAGAAGATGATGAAGGAATTTAAGTTGTCATATTATAAAACTGATGCATGTGAAAATAATTGATATAATGGAACACTTGGTTTTGAACTTGGCCGAGGAATCTCGACTCGAGGCACCCGTTCACTATCGATGGATGTATCATTTCGAATTATTATTGTAATTCATGGAATATTAGATCAAGGATAAGGCGCAGGTGGAAGGTTCGATAGCAGAACAATATATTGAGGAAAGAAACCACCAACTTTTGTTTATTTTATTTAGGAAGCAATTATGGACATGGTGCATAATACTGTGGATCGAAATGAAGTTGTAGTTAAAAAACAAGATGACAATCTTTTGTATGGTCTTAGATATTCAATCGAGTCTTCAGAAAAATACGGTGTTCAATACTTAGATAATGAGGAACACTTTTTTGCGGAATATTATGTCTTTTTATACATGTTGAAGGTTCAACCGTATATTAGGTATTTGTTTTTATGAAAAAATTTGAAATTCTTCTATTTTTAAGAATTCATTTAAATATTCTTTCTTTTTGCGTGTGAAATACGCAACTTATACACGTGCAATATCCGAACAATTAGAATCACTTCTCAAGACTCACTTCAAAACTCAATTCAAAAAAAATTAATCAATTTAACCATGCATATATATTTATTACTAATATTGATATATATGTTTGTCTTAATCTATTTTTTTTAAGTGTATTTAGATTGAAAAATGATGTTGGGACATATCCATGATTCAAAGATCTACTTCATGAACCGACTCACTTGGTATTCATATTTGAAGATTATAAAGTTAATCGATACAAATTTTATTGTAAAAAGAATTATGTTGTTCTGGTCAAGGTACGTCTCATGCAAATATTCTTGAAAATTATTATGGTCAAATAGAAGAAATGGTGAGACTTATTTATAGACGAGGAAACCATGTATATTTGTTTTAATGTTGTTGGTTTGATTCAGCAGGAAATGTCATACTTGTTGATAAAAATTGAGTTGTTACCGTTGACATGAGGTCAAGATTCAGGTCAAACGAGGTATTTGTTTTAGTAGTCAAGCGAGTCAAGTATACTATGCACCTAATGTTTTCAACCCCCGTAATAATTTCTATACAATTTTTTCAATTAAAAAATTAATCTTGATGTATCAATTACACTTTCCACCAGAAATCCCCATCAAGAAGATATTTCAAATGCATAAACATCATTTCATTGTTCGTTGACTTTGCATAATATGAGCTAATTCCAAAAATTTCAGATGAAGATCATATTAATGATCATGATGAAGATGATAATGATGATGAAAAAGTTGAGAAAGATGATGATGACAATAATTAAGAAGTTAATGAGGATGACAAAGAAGTTGAAGAAAGAAAAGAAGAGGGGGAAGAAGAGGAGGAGGAAGAGAATAACGAAGGTACTCCAGATATTGTCTAATAACTATCAAGAAAAAGATTTTACTTTTAATATCGTAATGATTGTTATTAGTTTATTGAGATTGTTGTTAGTTTTTATAGAGATTTTAAGATTTTTTATGAGATTATAGTGTGATTGTTATAAGCTTGTTCGGTGATAATATGAGATTACAGAATTTTATGAAATTGGGGTATGATTGTTACGAGATTACAATAAAATGGATGTGATGATAATGTGTATAAAATAACTTTCAATTACAAAAAACCGAACAAAATTACCTTTTCCGACCATTTTTCCATTCAAATCCAGAAAATCAATAAAATTCATATCAATGTGGTCATAAATAAGTTGTTCGAACCACAATTCTGTAACCTCAAACTCGAGGTTCAACAATAAAAATGAAAAAATGTAACACTATATAGTTTTGTACGGTTGGATCGTCGAGAAATATTTTTAAAAAAATCAAAACACTGATACGGGATGAAATACGAGTTAAGGTACTAGTTAAATGAATAGTTGACTCCTAAAATCTCTAACCCGATCCTTTTTATAAATAAAATTGGGAACATCATTAAAATATATAGTTCTTGACATCCGTATGCTTGGATCGTCAAGACACATTTTGAAAAAAATAGAAACACAATTACGGAATGAAACACTAGTAAGAGGTACTAGTCAAATGAATAGTTAACTCCTAAAATCTCAAACCCAGTCTATTTATGTTTTAAGAAAACTTGGGAACATCATTAAAATGTATAGTTCTCGACATCCGTAAGGTTGGATGTTGAGAAATATTTTTAAAAAAAATTAAAACATCAATCTGGAATGAATTAAACACTAGTTAGATGTACTAGTCAAATGAAAAGTTTACTCCTAAAATCTCAAACCCAATCAATTTTTTTTATGAAAACTTGGGAACATCATTAAAATATACTCCCTTCGTCCCTCCAGGTCCTTTACAACGGGAGACGAGGTATCGACTCGTATTTTAAGGCTCAAGAAACATATATTTTCCTAAATAATATTAAAAAAATCTTTTAAATAAAAATATAATATTTAAATTTTTATACAGAATAAGAAAATTATGAAAATAAATTACAGAATTATATTTTATAGTAGCCTTAAAATATGTGACAAGTATGAGTAAAAAGTATGTAAAGTATGAGTATAGTTATTGACCTCCTTGGATCATCGAGAAATGTTTTTGACAAAATTGAAATACTAATCAGGAATGAAACACTAGTTAGAGGTACTAGTCAAATGAATTATTGACTAGTAAAATCTCCAACCCCATCAATTTTTTTTAAGAAAACTTGGTACCTAATAAGTTTATTATACATGTTTAAGAAACATCATATTTAACTATGCAAATAAGCCACCTTCTAGACTTAATACAAACAAAATGCTTACCAAATTGGAGAATGTTCCAAATTAGTTGATGCGTGCACCATAAACTAGTTCATGGTTAATTTTATCTATTTATCTTCTAAATAAAAGTCTTGTTGTTACCTCATATTCGATACTTACCTGGTATCTATGAATAATGATAGATATCATATATATCTGGGGACTGTCTCTTCTTTTTATGCTCCACCGCACATATATCACAGATACCACTTTTTATATACTGATCGCATTTAATCAGTTTTAATATATATATATATTTGTGTGCTCCTTGATGACTAAATGTCGCCAAGAAAAGAAAATATGATGGGTGAGGTGATTGCATCCAAAGGGAGTACGAATGTGAGGGATGAAAGTTCAAGTAGAACTAGGTTGTGCCCATCAAGTCCAATGAATGGAAGGGATAGCCATTCAACTCGAGCTAGGTTGCGACCAAGTTTGACAAATGAGAGGGCTAGAGTGTGCACCACAACTCCAAATCCATCACGTAGTCCACCCATTTCACCAGTCCACCTCCTAGTCCGTGCAATCCAAATACGCATAGTATGACTACAGTGGATGAGCGTGCTTTGATGGGATGCAAGCCCAGAATAAACTCAGTGGGGAATTTTAGTGAGAAGAGGTCAAGAAAACGAATACGTATTGAAAATTACTCCCTAAATTAATTGCATCATAATTTTAAATATTTTTTTTAAAAATAAATATTTTTCATGGATTTCGTGAAAGTACTTATTACTACAATACATGAATTGCCATATATTTGATGACACTGCCAAAAGAACTTTGCTAGCAATAATAAGTGATCACTGGTCAGTAGGTTTGTACACTTACACTCATATTACCGAAAAACTACTCCTTGGTTGATGGAGCGTGTTATAACTGAGTTCAAGGTATTTCTTCTTTGTGCATTAAATAATTTGCTTTAGCCTTCACGTGTGTTTAATTTTGAGTAATGCAACTGCTTGTATATTTATATTTTTTTACATTACTTACTCTAATATTTAAGCATTTTTTTATTTTTTTCCTGTATCCAAACAGAAATGGTGCATTTAGCCAAATTTCCTTATTTTTTTATTACATTATAGTATATATCTACTGCAATTTTTAAATTTGCTATAAAAGTGTTGATTTAGTTCATGTTTTTATTACTCTTACATGAACACGAAACATTTTATATTAATAATAAAAATGCAGATTATGTTTTTAACCTTTTCTAAATATTTTATTAGAAAAGGTGTATATATGTTACCCTTTAACATGATTTTTGGGTTTTTCACTATTTGTAACCTATTTTTATTATCTTTTATTATTTTCAGGACTTCTATAAGAATTTGAGGGGACAAAGCTGCTTCCAAGCCACCTACAGTATCAAAGAGCATACGAATCAAACTTAAAAAAGAGTGATGAATGAGGAGAAAGATCGTTTGAGAAAAATATGGTTGAAACTGGACTGCTGGTAATGAATGTGACCCCTGTACTTTCACCCAACTCTTCGGGAACAACTACTAATCTATTGCAAAAGTGAGGCTCCTAAACATCTATCAGATGTTGGAGCAATTAATCGGAAACAAGTTCAGACGCTCCAGTACAGGAAACAGAGTTTAAACTGACAGTTGTAAAGGGCTAAACAAGACCGTCTTTCGTCATAGTCGATTTTATACTTAAACTGACTAAAAAAATTGAAAAAAAAATTTCGTGCCCACTTTGGATGAATTTTCACTTCTTCCACCTCAAATGAAATCGACTGTCTATTCTGACCGTTTAATCCGACCGACACAAGAATACTGCTTTGCAGGATAAAACCAACAAGAAAAACTGACCACAGCTTCTCCCAGGCCCGCAACAGACGCAATCCGTTCAACTAGTGCCACGTGGACCTAATTTGACCGTCAAACCCAACTACTGAACCCGTGTTGCAGTTGGTTTTATGTTTCAGTTAATGCTTCCCAATTACCAACAGTGCACGTTAGCTTGGCGGGAAATATTAATTTAATGAAACCGACCGATATGGATGGTATTAAATCTTTAATTAATATTTGATGTACGTCATTTTCTCTTTTGTTCTTCATTTATTTCTTAAGTTAAAAAGAGGGAGAAAAGTGGGTGAAATGTGAATATCTTGAAGATAAATATTAAAGAGGATCTAAAACTCATTGATAGTAAATTTTATATGTGAAACATTTATTATTACTTGTATTTTGATTGTTTGATCAATTTATAAATGTATATGTCTGTTTCTCTATATACATATACCTTGTAAATACATGCTTATTTTGATATTATTATAATATGTATACCATGTTGCTTAAATAAATTGTTCATTTCGATTTATGATTAATGATTTGGTGGTATTAAATAATTATTATTTTATTTTCGTGTTATAAGTTAGAAATGAATTATATAATCGATACAAATATTTTTTTGCATTGCTAGATGTCAAATCAAAATCGGGATTGGATGAAAATATGATTCAAATAACAAACTTTCATTGGACAACACATATTTGGACGGTGTAGAAGATTTTTTGAAATTTTCTCATGGAAATGGGATGATATCCATTAATATATTAGGTCTGTGTAACAAATTTAAAAATGGAACATGGATGACTGATGAAATTATTGAACTTCAGTTGTATCAAAATGACACTTTAAAAAATTATGAAGTATTGGATAAACATGGTGAAAAGAAAGAAGGTCCTACAAAGAAAAAATGTAAGCATATTCTGGAAGAGATTAATGTCGAAGAGCCTTTTGATTTAAATGCATTGCTACATTATGTTAATGGTGGAAATATTAATACCGACAATGAACAAGCTATGTATAGTAGTAACGTAGAAGAACTTCTAAACACGTACGCTTCTCAATTTTATATGGATGTGAAAGATTCGGGAGCTCCAATATATCTGGGTAACACAACTTTTACTAGAATGTCATCTAGTTCTAGGTTGTTATATTTTAAGACTTTCGTATAATGTTCTGGAAAAGCTATTGATTTATTACTTGATTTGCTTGGTGAAGTTCTACCGAAGGACCATACTCTACCAAATTCTTACTACCTTATGGAGACAATGATGAAGAAGTTAACTTGGGGATATGAAAAAATTAATGCTTGTGAAAATGATGTATGTTGTACTACAAAGATGATATGAACAAGATTGTTTGTGACATTTGTGGTAGTGATCATTACGAAGGTAAAAGAAAAAAATGGAAAGGGTACATTGAAAAACGTCTTGAGATATTTTCCACTTATCCCCCGTCTATAAATATTTTATACATCCGAGCATATGGCTAAACACATGGTAAAAAAAGGGAAACTAAGACGGGGGAACTTAGTCACGCCGGATGGGGACGAGTGGCGGAAATAATTTGATCATCGTCATCCAAAATTTGCAAAAGAGAGTCGGAATATCCGTCTTGTCCTTGGGACCGATGGAGTTTTCCCATTGAACCATTCGGGAAAAAGGTATACACGGTGTGGCCTCTTGAAGTTGTCGTCTACAATCTTCCTCCTTCTATGACAATGAAAAAACCATTAACATTTATGACTTTTTCTATTCTCAGTGAAAATATTTTGTCAAAAATTTTGAATGTGTATTTTAGACCCCTCATAAATGAATTGAAGTTATTGTGGGGTATAGGAATAGAAAATTTTGATCAATCATTAAAAAAACCATGAGGCCGGAGATTGTATTGACAAATCCTGATTTCCCCGGGTCAGGGATGGTTAGTGGATGGCCAACACATGGAAAACCCTCATGTCCAGTTTGTGTTGGAAATATTCAAGATGTTTAATTGATAAAATTTAGAAAATACAGTGTTTATGGTACAAATCGGTGTTTCTTACCCAATGATGATCCTTTTTATCTTCTAAGTGCTAAGTTTCTAAGTAAAGGAAGAAGGGTGTTTGTTGGTAGGTCAAGTGGTGAGTGTTTATAGACTTTTTGTGAAAATTTACAATTTCCACCACTTGAGAGAATAAATAAAGAGAAGAAAAGTCATAGTTTTGGAGTTGCTCACAATTGGACGCATTATTCAATATTTTTTTATCTACCATATTGTTCATCACTTTCTTTGGAACGTCGTATCATTGTGATTTACACGGAATAGAATATGTTTGATTATATTTTCTACACTATTGTCAACGACATTAAGAAGCAAAAGGATCACACCAAGGGAGAGGGCGATTACATGTTGGATATTTTTCCCGAATTGTGGATCCCGGATGGTCAAAAGAAAAAGCAAAAAATGTCTTTCACACTCAAAACAAAAGAACACAAACTCATGTGTGCTTGGTCCCGTTCATGGTCACTTCCGGATGGTTATTCATCAAATATAGGCCGTTGTTGCAAATATAATTGTAAGTATTCGGGGTTCAAATCTAATGAGTGTCATATTTTCATGCAAAAGTTATTACTGCATGTAATTCATAAGCTTTTACCATCGTACATTGTGGATGCACTTTCTTCCCTATCAAACTTCTTTCATGACATTTGTTCTTTTACCTTAATCTGTGATAATTTAAACATTTTAGAAAAGTCTATATTCCGAGTGATGCTTGTGTTCAAGACATGTTTTCCACCAATGTTTTTTGATTAAATGGAGCACATGGTACTACATTTCACCGTAGAATGTAGGTTAAGGGGCCCTCTTAATTATCATTGGATGTATTTTATTGAGCGAATGATGGGATATATGAAACATAGAGTTCGTAATAAGGCGAGGGATGAAGGTTCGATTGTGGAACGTTGTGTAGAATAGGAGATGTTGAATTTTTTTTCAGTTTACTTTCATTTTAAATCCAACATGGTATATAATCAATTTATCCGTAACGAAGTTGTGTGTGGGTGACATGAAGATCATAAATTAGAATTGTCCACATATCTTATTGAACCGCAGGGAACCCGATCTGAAATTATTTGATGGATGATGAATAATATCTTGTGGAATAATATATGTTATTCGACTCACCAGACGTTCAACCTTACATAGAAGAGGATGAAACTTATGTCAAATGAAACCAACCAAATATAACTCCGGAAGAATAAGAGATATTGTTAAAAACCAAATTCAAAATATGGTTTCGGGAAAATGTTTAGAATGATGATCTGAACGGTTCATGTTTTAGAACCATAATTTTGGGACCAGCAAACACGGTATTATTTTGTCAAACTTGCAAGGTGAATGACTACAAATTTCGGACCAAATCTACTTAAGTAGTAGTTCGGGAGTTATGGTCAAATGTGGTTCACATGATAATATTATTAACGATTATTATGGTCAATACAAGAAATCATCAAACTTAATTACCAAAATAATCTAACCCTTCTGTCTCAGTGCAACCATGAGCAACTAATTCTTCTTTATAACGATCTATAGTGCCATATCAGGTTTAACTTTTACTATGTACAACTATTTTAAACCGTCAACCTTTTAACCAACAAGTAATTCAAAAATTACACCAATGGCTTCACACAGAACAAGATGTTTACAAGCACCATATATGATGTAGGTTCATAATATGATATAGGTTCAGATTAATACAATAACTTACTTTAATTTAACTAGGTAATTACAATTAGAAATCTTTTTGGTATTTTTGTGACAACCAAATTGTACACAAATTTGAATACCAAAATAATTTTTTTTATAAAATGTCCTACAATATTTAAATTTATACCTTCCACGCTATATTTAAGTTTATGTTTGCACAAAAGGAAACAATTTATAAAAAAAGTGGGAGGGGTTTATATTGTGTATTAAAAGTGAATCAGATTTACAACCGGATTATTATAACATATCAGGTAAAAAAGAGAACAATATATAGTAATTAGATGCATACTTCTACATGCAAGTCTTCTCGGATTTTCAAGAATCTTCCATGTTCTACGGATATTTTACCGTACTTACCCAAGAAGTACTTAAGAAAGTCACCATTATCTACAGTCTACTGAACCTGAAATTTTAAGTTCATAACGAACCACGTGTGTATTTTGAGTACACATCAAGTTCATCACTTTAATAACTAAAGAATACTAGAATGTGTAACTAACTTTCCTTCCACAAAATAATTGTCTCCTTGTTTCTCTAATATACCCCGGAAAATAAAAAATATTTCAAGAGAATGTAATAAAATATTATATATTAAAAAATATGGTATTAAAAATTATAATTAAATTTATATATAATGCTTAATAAAAATTTATACGGAAAGAAATATTTGTGAAAGGGCCTAATAACCTTATACACATTATAAATCAAAAACAAAAACACCTTGTAACCCTAAAAAATATCCCTGAAAATAATATTTAATTAGGTGTATCAGTCTTTTACATTCAAACCTCCTTTTAACAGTTGATAAGTTACACTTTTATACGTATGACTAGCTTAAAACCAAATTTGGTTCGATGTACCTAATAGTATATAGTTTTTCAGAATTTATTTTGAAGTTATAAATTTTATATATCTAAAATTTTAAATAATATTATTGAATAATATATATGTATGTGTGTGTGTGTATATATAAGCTAGAGTTAAGTTTTATGGAGACAACCTTTTTATTGGAGACCTTGACGACTACTTATGTTCTACAAGTAAAATCTTGCATAAAAACATTGTGAAACGTATTATTTTACGGATCTTGTTCTGTAAAGATCATTATTTTATTCAAAACCTTCAATATCATATATGTACTGCATGTAGAACATTACAAAATATTTTACTCTACGAAACATGTTTAGTTTGCAGAACATTTCTTCAGTTTGCAGAACATACACATAATTTTTAAATGAATTCAAAATATTCTTAGAACATACTTCACAAAATAATAATTTTTAAAGTGTTTTGATTGCAGAACATAGGTGGTCTCCGAGGTCTCCGATGAAATAGCGGTCTCCATAGAATTTTGCTCATATAAGCTATATGTTAGTGTTAATTTGAAATAAGTGTTATTTTAAATTTAAAATAACAATATTATAATTGAAATATAAATACCTTTAACATGAATGATTAGTATTTTTATGTATTTTTGTTCGACGGTATTATACTAATAATGGACTAACTAATTATCCCTATTTTCGTATTAAGAAAATACTATATACATTACAGGAATGAAAAAGAGACAAATAAACCAACCAAACATACCATCAAATTTTAAATACTTCATTTAAGGATGTAAATGAGTCGATACGCTCACGAACACTTCGGTATTTAATTCAAAAAAAGTTTGGCTCGAGTTTGGTTCAACTTTTAAACGAGTTGAACTTTAAGGTTCAGTTTTAAATAGGATGAACTCTAGCACAATATAGTTCGGCTCGAAAGTTCGCGAACAAGTTCGATTATAATGTTCATGAACAAGTTCTTAAATATAGTTCTTCAATTGGTTTGTGAGTATATGCACGAACATAATAATTAATAAAAGTCATGAATATGTATATGGATTAATACTTATACATGCTCATAATTATTTTAGGAACACGTTTATGACAAAATATTTAGTGAATAATTATTTATATATTTCTCTATAGATAAATTTGGCAATTTATTTTAATCCAATTATCTTGTTATTAAATTTATAAATATATGACATATGCATGACTTATATGACTAATTTATGTGAATATTTTACTTAAAATTTATTCATGTCTTCAGTTAGTAACGTAATTTATTGAAAATTAAGACTCTTAGTTATTTAAATTTATATTTTTAGTTTGTACTGTTACTAAAATTTCAAGTTGATAATTATTTATTATTTTAAAAAAAACAAGTGAAGCACAATCAAAAATTTGGGAATTGTATTTTATCAAAAAAATATTGGTAATATGGGTCGAAAATGAACCTAAAGAAATAAAAACAAATCATATTAATTAGACTTGGAATTCATATCCAAACCCCAATACAGACCAGGTTAGTCAAGGCATGTCACAGACCGAACAACATCCACGAATGAAGGATGTTCGTGTATAAGGCCTAATACGTCTAAAAGACTGGAAACGTAACATCCAATATGGACACTAACTTTTACATGGAAGGATCTAGAATCTATTACCTTATTGGAGTCCTAATTTTCTTGTAAGTTTGAGACTTTCCCACCAAGTCTCCCAATACTAATCTAACCATAAATTTATCCACTATACAAAGGGCTCTACCCATCAACCTAAAGTTATGTTTTTCTATGATTTTCTACAATAGAGAGATACGTAGGCTTCTTACGAGGACGGGCAGTAGTGAACGCGAGAGCACCCATTAATGCTCGAAAACACAAACCATAGCATTAATTATTAACGAAGTCCTAGTTTTTATTCAACGACAATTTGAATTATAAGAACGAGTTCGTAAACTAATATGTTGGTGATCAAGACTTCGTGAACAACATTGATGAATTTTTTCGTTGAACTATAGTTCGTGAGCTAGCTATCCGTGAACAAGATCGTGAATAATCTTTTTCGTAACGAGTCGATACATGAGAAAAAAATTTAATTCGATAAAAGTTCGAGCTAAAGTTCGAGTTTGATATATTTTTAACAAACTAAAACATGAACAATTACAACCCTAGTTTTGGCTTATCTAACCCATTTTAAAGAGTACATAATATCTACCGGCCAATTAGGTACATTTTAGCTTTTTTTCAGCCCGCGTCAATCTTTTAAGAATTATCTTCAGTTTAAATTTAATTTTGGTTTTATCTTAGATAAATACTATACATTATTTTAAATTTAATTTTGGTTTTAGTTCAGATTAGTACAATACATTTTTTTTGGTTTTAAATTTAAATTTTAATGCAACACTAGTTTTGGCTGCATTATATTATTATTGTGTTGCAGTATGTCCCTAATGCAATGATTTGTATTGTTGCAGTTGATAGAAAAAACCCTTGCATTATGCAACACCCATTTTTTCTTACAAATGTCAAAAATAGGCACATTGCAACACTTTTTGGGCTTATTTCCACATTAAAAAATATTGAATTTAAGAATTTTGTTCTATTTTTGAAACTGATTAACATGAGTTAAAATACACTCTAACCAATGTAAGTTACTTATATCGGTGTTATTTTGATCGCTAAATAAAATTTAAATTAATTAAAATTTAAAATAATATAAATTGAACATATAAAAAAAGAATAAGAGCTTAAAGGAATTTTAAGCTATTATTAGTGAGGCCAAGAAAACGTGTTTCCCGGAAAAAAATTGGAAGTAACGACATTGATAAATTTTAAGTAATAAACATTGTTTAGTATAATCAGCAATGATCAAGTGTAACATGAACCTGTATTCTATTTATTAAGAAAAATAGAAAATAGTTGAGGCCATGAAATAGATTTGCTAAGCAAGGCCCACCCCAAACTCAAACCAAAGTCGAAGAAACCTATTTCTGATCCATTTTACAACCCTGTCCAAATATCCATTTCTAAATCCATCTAGAATATTCAATAATCATTTATAAAAGAAATCTTCCCCTTTCTTTCCTCTGCCCATCATTAGCACTGTTCTTTATTGTTCACACCTTCTCTTTCCCAAGTTTTTTGATATTTAAAATAAATATTGTTTATGTGGCTTTGAATATATCATCAATAGTAAAGTTATTACATTTGTCTTCTTTAATTGGAAGTTTCTCTTATTGGAGGTTGATGTGAAGAGGGTATAGATCTATGAGTTAAGACCTCAATGATTATTACAAAAGGTTATTTGTAGTTTTATTTATACATAGAGACCGACACTATAACACATGAATCTGTTTGTTCTCATAAAAAAGATTTTTCAACATTTTACGTAATCATTCCCACAAGCGCACAATATCAATTAAAGGTATGACAAAAAAAACTAATCCTTATATTTTTGTTTATTATTTAAACCCAATTATAATTTTTATCAATTCTCATATAGGTAGCCTTGTCCTCTATTCAATATTAAAACAATTTAATATATATTTATTCTCCCAAATCATACACTTTCTAAATATTTATTTTCTTTTGCATATGTTGATCAATATTTTATTCTCAAATCTTCACATCATACTCTTTGTTCAATATTTACAGTAAAATAATGAAGAAAGTGCTCCTCAATATATTATGCAAAGATGTTGTTATCCTACAGGTATTTTATACAATATAATACACTAATGAAAATATATAGTTTTATTTGTTAATGATTTTGATGTGAACACATGGAGTCTAGCTATTTTTTTAATTGCATCCTAGTAATTAGGGAATACCAGTGGGACCATTTTGAAATTCAATTTGTGTATTCTAGCATATTCCTTTATTCAAGTGTGTTTTTAAGTGTTGTGTTAAAGTATATGACAAGATTATTTCCATTAATGTATTTAGAAATGATTGTGGGAAGTAGTTTAAAAGATAGTCTCTATCTTACAAACCATTGTAAAACTTGGATGTTGTAAAAATGATTCATGAAAACTCTTTTCATAAAAATAGTTAAACTAACATTATTTCATTAAAAAATTATTAGCTATTACTAAAAACTAAACCGATGCTAATGACATTGACTATTAGTTAAGGATGCCAACAACAGTTTTTGGAAGATCATCAGTTGAGTACATATCACGAAGATCCACTGGACCAGATGCAACTTCCACAGACATCCAAGGTGCTATTGCATTTGCAGAAGGAGAAACAATTGGCTCGAACTCCATTTCTAGAAACACTAGGATGATCAATAAAAAGTGTCTTGGGTTTGGACGCGGTTCTTGCAAAGTTAATGCTGCCAATTAGGGATTTTTTAATTTTAGAACATAAACCTAGTTTCTCTTCTTATAAATATTCTATTGTAATTTTGAATCCTTACTTAAAATATGGTGAAAGATAAATAATAAAGTGGTCTTTTGTAATAGGAATTTTCAAGTAATGTATATTTTTTTGATGTATGATTATTTTTCAGTTTTGAGCTTTTTGGGTACATGCCAAGTGGAAACCTTATTTCAATTTAATATTTTTAGAGTCAGTAAATATGAAAAACTAAATATTTAAATAAACCTTAAAACATTATATGATGTTACAAATTTATAATTTTGGTTGAATTAAAATTAAGGGTTGTTGTCCATCATACTGTGTAGATCCAAAAAATTTAATATGTGCCAAATTTCATACCTATTGATGTACTAATTAATGATAAAATGAAGTTGAAATATTATTTTGACAAATCATAATAAAGGGGAAATCTAAAAAGAAACAAGGCCCTAATTAGCATATTTAACACCCATACAAGAACATGTAGATAAACATTTGTCATAAGATATCATAAAGTATGTAACAAATAAGATGAGATGATATAGATAATCATAGACAAATTAAAATACAATTAAACTATGGTACACTCATCAACAAATATGATATGGCGAAATCATAACCATGGCCAATCGCACCACAAAAGTATAATGTTAGTATATCCTATATCACTCTAATATTTCAAATAGTCATATCTATAATGAATAAATTTTAAAATTAGTAAAACATATGTTTAAATATTTTGAAAGAAAAATGAAACAAGTATTTAAATATTTATAAAAATAACTAAATATACTATAATACTTTGGAACATAACTAACATTTAAAATAAATTTCAAGAATCTGAAAGAAAAAATAGTATATTTTTTGTGGTTACCTAATAATTTTAAAGACCGATAACAAATATTTTTAAAATTTTATAAAATATTTAAATTAATTTCAAGAATTAAAATGGGTGAAACAAATAAGAATGGAACGATTAGAATGAAGCAAGTCAAATTGTTGGCGGATGAATTTGGTAATAATTAAATTTGAGGTCTGCAGCGGGAATCAAAATTTACGATGGTGGTTCTTCTATGGAAAAGTCATCCAAGTATGGTGGTTGTGATGAATTGGAGGCTGAGATTGCTTAGGCTTGGTGGTGGCTCCTGAACAGTCTCGCTTCTCACCCCTTGCAATTTGCCTACGTATCCCTATTTATAGGGAATCAAGCCAACGTAGGAAACCTACAGGAACCGTTTTCTACTAGCTTTAGGAATGTCCGCCCATGAGGCCCAACAACAAAGGCCCAAGGTTCGTCCATGACTTCAAAATTTCACGGATAAGGGATCTCCTCGGCAGAGGATAACCCTTCACTACCCGCTGTCTCTGTAGTCCGTGGACGCAGGTATAGCCTTGGTTTACCGCAAATATGGGACGCATCCTTGTCCCCCGGATAAGGAGCCCCTGAGATTGCAGGATAAGTGATCCCAAGCTTTTGGGTGAAAGGTGCACGATACTCCAAAATCTCCCAACGAGGACACCCATTAACTATAGAGACAGAGCTCCCAAAGCACACACCAGAGTTTACCTCACATCCCTAATATGTAATAAATATGTGTGTATGATTATTGTATGATTATTATTCCTTCTTGGAAATTAATGGTATGACCAAAGAAACTAGTAGTTATAATTAAGCTCCTAATTTGAGCCCAATTATAGTTTTTTATCAATTGTGATATTGGTAGTGTTCTTCTCTATTCAATATTAAAAACAAATTTTGATATGTATTTATTCTCCGAAATCATAAACTTATTTATTATTTATTTTCTTTTGGATATGTCGATTAATATTTTATTCCAAAATTTTTAAATCTCACTTTTTGTTCAATATTTAGAGTGAAACAATGAAGAAAGTGCTCGTGAATATATTTACGCAAAGATGACCGATATCTTACAGGTATTTTACATAATATAATACACAAATGAAAATTTAGTAACTACTATGGCTCTATTTGGAAGTGCGGTTGAAAACTGCTGTAGAGTGAGAAAAAGTGCTGGTGGAAAAAGTGCTGTCACAAAAATTAGATGACTGTTTGGTAATTTTTTTAATTTATTCATATTTTGAGATATAATATATTAAAATAATATTTTTGAGAAGGTTTGATGACGAAACTGATAGAAACTTCTTACAAAAGCTGAAGATGAGGGGGCATGCTTTTTCCAACAGCAGCTTTTGGACGAAAAGCGCTTTTCAGATAACAGCTTTTAGAATTTACCAAACACCGTTCTGACAGATTTTTGTTTCTGACAGATTTTCAGCAAAAAGCTATTGTAGCTTTATACAAGAGCAATGTAAAAGGTTACAAAAAGTGTCACCTTGGCTATATGACCTGAAACCCATGTCTATTAACATATGTCTAGTAGTGAATCCTTTTTATTTTGTGTTTTGTTAGCATGTAGGTGCATCTGTGAATCTATTTTATTATGAACTGTAGCCTAATTTGTGCCTTAATTATTCAATAATGTTTATGGGCGGGAAAAGCCATATAAACAATTATTATTTCTTTGTACTGATATCCTTCCATTTTCCAGGCCAACGTCTTATTCTTCTCATTTAATTCAAAGAGAAGAAAAAAACAATATAGGCCGCACTAAGAAAAGGTGAGCTTTTAGGTATCTCTATTTTTCCCTTGACCTTCACAAAGTTCCATTTTTACGCGTGTTATGTTTTTGAAAGGTTTGTCATTTGAGTTCCGTTTCAATTGTAGCCTTACCGATTCCTTTCTTGCTGAGATAGGCACATAGATTACACCAGATACTCTTTAAGCCTAATAAACTCCAAGATGGTACAAAGTTGGCTTATTTTGTCAACGGAAAGGTTATGTATGATTTATGTTACACTTTATGATGCTTCTGATGGCTTTCTTCTAATTTTATAAATTAATAAATTTAAGTTTGCAGGCTATATGTATGGGCTACGAGCAGGGGAATGGAATAGTCTATAGTCACTGCTATAGAAAATTAGATTTATTTTCTTCATACGGAATTTTAAACTCTAGTCAGCGTAATTTCTTTCGTGTTCGTTTCAGACTCACTTCCCTACTCTTGCTTTGCTAATGGATGATTCATTACATATTATTTACATATTGGAACATTTATATTTTACATAGTGCGCTGCAAAAGCATTTTAGATCATGCCCAAATATAACTAGAGTGTCCATTACCAAGGACGACGAAGTTTGTTTGACGAAGTTTGTTTGAAGGGGTGTGTGCACCTTCAAAATTTATATTTCATTGAAAAGTAACTAATTAAGTCAAATACTTGTCTTTCTGCTTGATTCCTTCGTGGGTTTTGATTTATGTTGCTTTTGGGGTGCATCATTGCTTATATGGATTTTGGTGATACTAATGGTCTCACTATTGTTGGTTGGTGTTTGATGTCAACAAGTTATGAATGTGGTGTTGATATGTAGGAAATGACTTATATAATTAGCATAATTCATGATAGATGGAGTATTTAAGAAGTTGTCGATATCGAAATTTGACAATTGTTTAAATGATCGTTAACTTGATAATAATGCTTCTTCTTGTTTGGAGCTTGTTAGCTTTTAAGTTTTTTTATATTTTAGTATCGTTGGCAAGTTTTGACTTACTATTGGTTAATTTATCAGTTTTGTTTTTATTGGTTTGGTCATTTGGTTTGTTGGATATGTAAATATAACATATCACTTCAAATGTGCAAACTGATGTCTATAATAACAAAATAAAATAATTAAAATGTGTAATTTTGTTCCTAAAACTAGTGTATATAATGGAGAATAACATCGGCTAGAGAAATTACAAACTCATGTTAAAGCTAATATACTATTGCTAAACACTGCTTCTTTTGCAATTTTTGACATCAGTCTGTTGTACAAAAACGATGTCTGAAGTGGTCTTTTACAACGACACAAAACCGATATAAGGAGAGGGACCTTTCTCTACACCCACGAAGACATCAATTCATTTTTTTAACATCGTCTTAAAACTGATGTATATTGATGTATTTCTAGTAGTATATCCTTTATATTTTGTGTTTTGTTAACAACTGTTTATTTTGAAAAATTCAGCTAGATATTGTAAAAGATCACATGTTCTATAGTTAATAATTAAATAGATAGTAGTGGTTTTATACTATCAAAAAATTTGTTGACTTATTTTTTACAAATTGATTGTATTACAAATTTTCTACAGTAAGACCTCAACAAGATACATGACGCTCATCAATGAGATAAAATAGTTCATCTTATGGTCCCTTTAATGTTTTTTCTTGCAAGCTTGTAAATAGGCTCGTACGAATGATGTTCATCCATCTTAGTCTCCTCAAATTGGCTCTAGGTATATGTCTATATATAGTTTTGAAGATTGGTGGTCACTTGGTACTTCGATATTCAAATCCACCAACCTTAATACTTTTTTTAAATTACTTTCTTAAATGAGTGACTCATTCCTCAAACCACTCATTTTTATGCTTTTAACCATTCTTATTAATCATTCTTAGTATAATATTATTGAATGTATTGGTAGATAAGTAGACAATATCGTATTCAATGATTCTACTTAATTAATCATTTTTAGTGAGATGTTATTGAATGTATTGGTAGACAAGTAGAAAATATCATATTCAATGATTCTCCTTCAATCTAATCCCCATTCTCAGCTAGTTACACATATTACGTCTTCCTGGGTGTCACACATTTACTTGCCCTCAAACACTCACTCCTTGATGAGGTGTGCTGGTTTTTGGGCGGAAATTAGCCTCCCGTGCTTTATTGTCCAATGGCGCAAAAGCGAGTCTTCAGCGATAGATGTTGTGACTTTGGTAGTTGTAAAAGACCTTCTTGTCTTGTCACATGTAATCGCGTCATCTAAGGAGATCGAGGACCCTTAGGAGCTACATAATTTGTTCACCCTAACTATGATCCCAGGTCAGGTAGGACTACACGTTAAGTTTGAGTATATCAATAAGCGGAAAAAAGAAACTTACAAGGATTCCCCCAGTAACGGAGAGCGTTGCGGGAATAACAGAACTTGAAAATTTGGTGGCTCTGCCATTCGAATTGTAGTCTGGAGAAGTGTGTTCAGCGACGGACCAAGTCCCCTGGAAGGGTTTACCAGAGAGGGTAAGAGCCCTGTTGTGCCCGGACATTGTTGCACCACGAGGTGCTGTCTACTTATTTTAGGGCTTCAACTTCATTTTCATTAAGGCATTCCAAGCCCAGACACTTGTCATCATCAAAGGTCACATCAGTACTTTCCACAATTTTCTTATTCTCTAACACTTAAACTCTATAGGCAGTTCTTTCCAACGAATATCTCAGAAAAATAGCTTCAATTACTTTAGAGTCAAATTTTCCAACATGTTCATAGTTGATTTTAAACACAAAGCATGTGCTTTCAAACACATGGAGATGATTTATAGTAGTTTTTCTTTTTGAGAAAATTGAGTAGGGTGACTTGTCATGGTTTTTGTTGATTAGATATATGTTTTGAGTTTAGCATATAATATTAACAGCTTCTTCCCAAAAAACTTGTTGGGAAATTAACATCTTGCAGCATTGTTCTTGTAGCCTCAGCTAGAGTTCTATTCTTCCTTTCAACTAATTTTCCGAGGTGTTCTTGCAGCTGAGAACTCTTGAACATGCCTTTGTCTTTGCAGAATTCACTTAAAAGTTGTGTTCCTCAATTCTGTGTCATTATCACTACTCAAATTTTATATAACCTTGTTTCATACTTAAACCTCGTAAGATCTTGGTCAAGGGGTTGTAGATGTTGTATATTTATGTTATATTATTGTTTATGACATCAAACTCTAGACCCCGGAGTTACGAAATGAGATACAAACTTAGAGGGTGAATAGTTGTTGTAACTAACTGATACTGAATTTTAAGTGTTACCAAATAATTATTAAACTGTGGAGACAACTTGCTGATAATATAAATAATAGTAAATAAGTATTTAGCTAGATTCAAACTCCATCCCTCCCTCTAGGTTTTACATTGGGTTTGTACATATTTTAAACTTCTATATAGTATATCTCTCTAATTATTTTTCTTCTGAATAAAAAAGTTGTGTTTAAATTTTATTCCAAATTTTTTAAAAAAAATTATGGAAATCTACCTCATACCAGCCTTAAAATACGTGCCAAGCCAGAAAACAAAATTGTAAAGAAAGGAGTGGGAAGGAGGTAGCATTATAAATGACTCAAATGATAACAATTAATATCTTCCGTTATCCATAGAAACTTGACAATAACCATGTTCTCTCTTCAAAATGTCCTCTAAAAACTCCATTACCTTAGTATAATCTTCACTGGCAAACTAGTTCCATGAATCTTGTTATCCAACCTTACTAAATAGTACTAGCTACTATCATCAAAATCATAATCCTAATAATATTATTAAATTTAATATTTAATATTTCTTACATAGAGGTTTAGGTTTTTGTTGTTTGGTGTCATGGACATAGCATTTCACATGTTTAGTTTTGGTACATAACATTTCACATAGGATTGTACCCGTTATAACCCTAAAAAAAATTATAAAATAGTTTTAAGTTGACATTTAAAATTATAATAATAATAATTATTATTATTATTATTACAATTTATATTATTTAATTTTTATTATTAATATTTTATGTAACCTATTGTCAAATGAAAAGTTCATGCCTTAATAATTTATTGCTTAGTTATAAAATATAACTTCCTAAAAGACTTATATGCATAAAAAATTTGTATTTCATAAAAAATCTACTTTTTACACTACAAGAAAAACGCACATTTCTGCCAACTCATTTTCATCTACTAAAAATTGGTCGAAAATTGAATATTATAACAGACCGAGAAATTCGGTGACAAATAAATTTATAACTGACCACTGTCCGACCACCGACGGTCGATTATAATCTAATGGGACAGACGCTGTTAAACCAACCACTCTCGTCACATCACCTAATTTTTAATAAGTGTCGCATTCTTATTGGTTGAGCCAAACATGTGGTTGAGTCACATCATTTTCTACTGTGTAAAAGAATATATCCAACTGTAGTCAGTTGAAATGGGTGAAGATTTTATTTTTTCTATTTATAGCAATTATTTTTTATATATGTATTGAGTCATTTATTGCACATGTTGTAGGCTGGTCAAGTTGAAGGTGAAGTGGAAAATTGATATCTATAAGGTATATGTGTATATTATAACTTTCTTGAATTTAGATTATATGTGCACACATATATATTTGTTTTTGATTGAATATATATACATATACTTATACATATATAAATATATATAAACACACGCCCAGACATATCGTAGTTGGATGAATCGTCGCTTAGACAGTAACCGCATTAGACTTACTGCGGAGTATAAATTAGGTGTTGAGTCATTTCTAATGTTTCCCAACATAATTAGAGGTTGGTTGAATATTTGTTGAAATGTCCTTGCAATGATTGTAGAAATGGAAGTTGGGAGACTATTGATAATGTTACATATCATTTAATAGCTAATGACATTTATGTGGGTTATAGAGTTTGGACATATTATGGCGAGTCACTATTAAAATATTAAAATAGAAAATCATGTTATGTCCAAAGAGTGGTTGAACAACCGGTAGACATGGATGTGATGTTAAGAGATGTTGGGGCTTAAAATTTTAGTCGTACCCTTGATTGTAATGTTAATACTAGTAATGATAATAACAGTGGAGTAGAAGAGTATCCCAATATAAATGCGTACAAATTCTATAAGGAAGTTAATAATTGTGGAACACCCATTTATCCGAGAAACTCTAAATACACAAAACTATCCTTCTCTACGACGTTCTTATATTTTAAACGTCCATCATGTTGTAGTGACAAGTCATTCAATTTGTTACTTCAGATTATTTTAGATGTTTTTACTTCAAAACATGCATTCCCAGGTAATTACTATAAGGTGAAGAAGATGATGAAGGAATTTAAGTTGTCATATTATAAAAGTGATGCATGTGAAAATAATTGATATAATGGAACACTTGGTTTTGAACTTGGCCGAGGAATCTCGACTTGAGGCACCCGTTCACTATCGATGGATGTATCCTTTCGAATGATTATTGTAATTCATGGAATATTAGATCAAGGATAAGGCGCAGGTGGAAGGTTCGATAGCAGAACAATATATTGAGGAAAGAAACCACCAACTTTTGTTTATTTTATTTAGGAAGCAATTATGGACATGGTGCATAATACTGTGGATCGAAATGAAGTTGTAGTTAAAAAACAAGATGACAATCTTTTGTATGGTCTTAGATATTCAATCGAGTCTTCAGAAAAATACGGTGTTCAATACTTAGATAATGAGGAACACTTTTTTGCGGAATATTATGTCTTTTTATACATGTTGAAGGTTCAACCGTATATTAGGTATTTTTTTATGAAAAAATTTGAAATTCTTCTATTTTTAAGAATTCATTTAAATATTCTTTCTTTTTGCGTGTGAAATACGCAACTTATACACGTGCAATATCCGAACAATTAGAATCACTTCTCAAGACTCACTTCAAAACTCAATTCAAAAAAAAATTAATCAATTTAACCATGCATATATATTTATTACTAATATTGATATATATGTTTGTCTTAGTCTATTTTTTTTAAGTGTATTTAGATTGAAAAATGATGTTGAGACATATCCACGATTCAAAGATCTACTTCATGAACCGACTCACTTGGTATTCATATTTGAAGATTATAAAGTTAATCGATACAAATTTTATTGTAAAAAGAATTATGTTGTTCTCGTCAAGGTACGTCTCATGCAAATATTCTTGAAAATTATTATGGTCAATTAGAAGAAATGGTGAGACTTATTTATAGACGAGGAAACCATGTATATTTGTTTTAATGTTGTTGGTTTGATTCAGCAGGAAATGTGATACTTGTTGATAAAAATTGAGTTGTTACCGTTGACATGAGGTCAAGATTCAGGTCAAACGAGGTATTTGTTTTAGTAGTCAAGCGAATCAAGTATACTATGCACCTAATGTTTTCAACCCCCGTAATAATTTCTATACAATTTTTTCAATTAAAAAATTAATCTTGATGTATCAATTACACTTTCCACCAGAAATCCCCACCAAGAAGATATTTCAAATGCATAAACATCATTTCATTGTTCGTTGACTTTGCATAATATGAGCTAATTCCAAAAATTTCAGATGAAGATCATATTAATGATCATGATGAAGATGATAATGATGATGACGAAGTTGAGAAAGATGATGATGACAATAATTAAGAAGTTAATGAGGATGACAAAGAAGTTGAAGAAAGAAAAGAAGAGGGGGAAGAAGAGGAGGAGGAAGAGAATAACGAAGGTTCTCCAGATATTGTCTAATAACTATCAAGAAAAAGATTTTACTTTTAATCTCGTAATGATTGTTATTAGTTTATTGAGATTGTTGTTAGTTTTTATAGAGATTTTAAGATTTTTTATGAGATTATAGTGTGATTGTTATAAGCTTGTTCGGTGATAATATGAGATTACAGAATTTTATGAAATTGGGGTATGATTGTTACGAGATTACAATAAAATGGATGTGATGATAATGTGTATAAAACAACTTTCAATTACAAAAAACCGAACAAAATTACCTTTTTCGACCATTTTTCCATTCAAATCCAGAAAATCGATAAAATTCATATCAATGTGGTCATAAATAAGTTGTTCGAACCACAATTTTGTAACCTCAAACTCGAGGTTCAGCAATAAAAATGAAAAAAATGTAACACTATATAGTTTTGTACGGTTGGATCGTCGAGAAATATTTTTAAAAAAATCAAAACACTGATACGGGATGAAATACGAGTTCGAGGTACTAGTTAAATGAATAGTTGACTCCTAAAATCTCTAACCCGATCCTTTTTATAAATAAAATTGGGAACATCATTAAAATATATAGTTCTTGACATCCGTATGCTTGGATCGTCAAGACACATTTTGAAAAAAATAGAAACACAATTACGGAATGAAACACTAGTAAGAGGTACTAGTCAAATGAATAGTTAACTCCTAAAATCTCAAACCCAGTCTATTTATGTTTTAAGAAAACTTGGGAACAGTCATTAAAATGTATAGTTCTCGACATCCGTAAGGTTGGATGTTGAGAAATATTTTTAAAAAAAATTAAAACATCAATCTGGAATGAATTAAACACTAGTTAGAGGTACTAGTCAAATGAAAAGTTTACTCCTAAAATCTCAAACCCAATCAATTTTTTTTATGAAAACTTGGGAACATCATTAAAATATACTCCCTTCGTCCCTCCAGGTCCTTTACAACGGGAGACGAGGTATCGACTCGTATTTTAAGGCTCAAGAAACATATATTTTCCTAAATAATATTAAAAAAAAATCTTTTAAATAAAAATATAATATTTAAATTTTTATACAGAATAAGAAAATTATGAAAATAAATTACAGAATTATATTTTATAGTAGCCTTAAAATATGTGACAAGTATGAGTAAAAAGTATGTAAAGTATGAGTATAGTTATTGACCTCCTTGGATCATCGAGAAATGTTTTTGACAAAATTGAAATACTAATCAGGAATGAAACACTAGTTAGAGGTACTAGTCAAATGAATTATTGACTAGTAAAATCTCCAACCCCATCAATTTTTTTTAAGAAAACTTGGTACCTAATAAGTTTATTATACATGTTTAAGAAACATCATATTTAACTATGCAAATAAGCCACCTTCTAGACTTAATACAAACAAAATGCTTACCAAATTGGAGAATGTTCCAAATTAGTTGATGCGTGCACCATAAACTAGTTCATGGTTAATTTTATCTATTTACCTTCTAAATAAAAGTCTTGTTGTTACCTCATATTCGATACTTACCTGGTATCTATGAATAATGATAGATATCATATATATCTGGGGACTGTCTCTTCTTTTTATGCTCCACCGCACATATATCACAGATACCATTTTTTATATACTGATCGCATTTAATCAGTTTTAATATATATATATATATATTTGTGTGCTCCTTGATGACTAAATGGCGCCAAGAAAAGAAAATATGATGGGTGAGGTGATTGCATCCAAAGGGAGTACGAATGTGAGGGATGAAAGTTCAAGTAGAACTAGGTTGTGCCCATCAAGTCCAATGAATGGAAGGGATAGCCATTCAACTCGAGCTAGGTTGCGACCAAGTTTGACAAATGAGAGGGCTAGAGTGTGCACCACAACTCCAAATCCATCACGTAGTCCACCCATTTCACCAGTCCACCTCCTAGTCCGTGCAATCCAAATACGCATAGTATGACTACAGTGGATGAGCGTGCTTTGATGGGATGCAAGCCCAGAACAAACTCAGTGGGGAATTTTAGTGAGAAGAGGCCAAGAAAACGAATACGTATTGAAAATTACTCCCTAAATTAATTGCATCATAATTTTAAATATTTTTTTTAAAAATAAATATTTTTCATGGATTTCGTGAGAGTACTTATTACTACAATACATGAATTGCCATATATTTGATGACACTGCCAAAAGAACTTTGCTAGCAATAATAAGTGATCACTGGTCAGTAGGTTTGTACACTTACACTCATATTACCGAAAAACCACTCCTTGGTTGATGGAGCGTGTTATAACTGAGTTCAAGGTATTTCTTCTTTGTGCATTAAATAATTTGCTTTAGCCTTCACGTGTGTTTAATTTTGAGTAATGCAACTGCTTGTATATTTATATTTTTTTACATTACTTACTCTAATATTTAAGCATTTTTTTATTTTTTTCCTGTATCCAAACAGAAATGGTGCATTTAGCCAAATTTCCTTATTTTTTTATTACATTATAGTATATATCTACTGCAATTTTTAAATTTGCTATAAAAGTGTTGATTTAGTTCATGTTTTTATTACTCTTACATGAACACGAAACATTTTATATTAACAATAAAAATGCAGATTATGTTTTTAACCTTTGCTAAATATTTTATTAGAAAAGGTGTATATATGTTACCCTTTAACGTGATTTTTGGGTTTTTCACTATTTGTAACCTATTTTTATTATCTTTTATTATTTTCAGGACTTCTATAAGAATTTGAGGGGACAAAGCTGCTTCCAAGCCACCTACAGTATCAAAGAGCATACGAATCAAACTTAAAAAAGAGTGATGAATGAGGAGAAAGATCGTTTGAGGAAAATATGATTGAAACTGGACTGCTGGTAATGAATGTGACCCCTGTACTTTCACCCAACTCTTCGGGAACAACTACTAATCTATTGCAAAAGTGAGGCTCCTAAACATCTATCAGATGTTGGAGCAATTAATCGGAAACAAGTTCAGACGCTCCAGTACAGGAAACAGAGTTTAAACTGACAGTTGTAAAGGGCTAAACAAGACCGTCTTTCGTCATAGTCGATTTTATACTTAAACTGACTAAAAAAATTGAAAAAAAAATTCCGTGCCCACTTTGGATGAATTTTCACTTCTTCCACCTCAAATGAAATCGACTGTCTATTCTGACCGTTTAATCCGACCGACACAAGAAGACTGCTTTGCAGGATAAAACCAACAAGAAAAACTGACCACAGCTTCTCCCAGGCCCGCAACAGACGCAATCCGTTCAACTAGTGCCACGTGGACCTAATTCGACCGTCAAACCCAACTACTGAACCCGTGTTGCAGTTGGTTTTATGTTTCAGTTAATGCTTCCCAATTACCAACAGTGCACGTTAGCTTGGCGGGAAATATTAATTTAATGAAACCGACCGATATGGATGGTATTAAATCTTTAATTAATATTTGATGTACGTCATTTTCTCTTTTGTTCTTCATTTATTTCTTAAGTTAAAAAGAGGGAGAAAAGTGGGTGAAATGTGAATATCTTGAAGATAAATATTAAAGAGGATCTAAAACTCATTGATAGTAAATTTTATATGTGAAACATTTATTATTACTTGTATTTTGATTGTTTGATCAATTTATAAATGTATATGTCTGTTTCTCTATATACATATACCTTGTAAATACATGCTTATTTTGATATTATTATAATATGTATACCATGTTGCTTAAATAAATTGTTCATTTCGATTTATGATTAATGATTTGGTGGTATTAAATGATTATTATTTTATTTTCGTGTTATAAGTTAGAAATGAATTATATAATCGATACAAATATTTTTTTGCATTGGTAGATGTCAAATCAAAATCGGGATTGGATGAAAATATGATTCAAATAACAAACTTTCATTGGACAACACATATTTGGACGGTGTAGAAGATTTTTTGAAATTTTCTCATGGAAATGGGATGATATCCATTAATATATTAGGTCTGTGTAACAAATTTAAAAATGGAACATGGATGACTGATGAAATTATTGAACTTCAGTTGTATCAAAATGACACTTTAAAAAATTATGAAGTATTGGATAAACATGGTGAAAGAAAGAAGGTCCTACAAAGAAAAAATGTAAGCATATTCTGGAAGAGATTAATGTCGAAGAGCCTTTTGATTTAAATGCATTGCTACATTATGTTAATGGTGGAAATATTAATACCGACGATGAACAAGCTATGTATAGTAGTAACGTAGAAGAACTTCTAAACACGTACGCTTCTCAATTTTATATGGATGTGAAAGATTCGGGAGCTCCAATATATCTGGGTAACACAACTTTTACTAGAATGTCATCTAGTTCTAGGTTGTTATATTTTAAGACTTTCGTATAATGTTCTGGAAAAGCTATTGATTTATTACTTGATTTGCTTGGTGAAGTTCTACCGAAGGACCATACTCTACCAAATTCTTACTACCTTATGGAGACAATGATGAAGAAGTTAACTTGGGGATATGAAAAAATTAATGCTTGTGAAAATGATGTATGTTGTACTACAAAGATGATGTGAACAAGATTGTTTGTGACATTTGTGGTAGTGATCATTACGAAGGTAAAAGAAAAAAATGGAAAGGGTACATTGAAAAACGTCTTGAGATATTTTCCACTTATCCCCCGTCTATAAATATTTTATACATCCGAGCATATGGCTAAACACATGGTAAAAAAAGGGAAACTAAGACGGGGGAACTTAGTCACGCCGGATGGGGACGAGTGGCGGAAATAATTTGATCATCGTCATCCAAAATTTGCAAAAGAGAGTCGGAATATCCGTCTTGTCCTTGGGACCGATGGAGTTTTCCCGTTGAACCATTCGGGAAAAAGGTATACACGGTGTGGCCTCTTGAAGTTGTCGTCTACAATCTTCCTCCTTCTATGACAATGAAAAAACCATTAACATTTATGACTTTTTCTATTCTCAGTGAAAATATTTTGTCAAAAATTTTGAATGTGTATTTTAGACCCCTCATAAATGAATTGAAGTTATTGTGGGGTATAGGAATAGAAAATTTTGATCAATCATTAAAAAAACCATGAGGCCGGAGATTGTATTGACAAATCCTGATTTCCCCGGGTCAGGGATGGTTAGTGGATGGCCAACACATGGAAAACCCTCATGTCCAGTTTGTGTTGGAAATATTCAAGATGTTTAATTGATAAAATTTAGAAAATACAGTGTTTATGGTACAAATCGGTGTTTCTTACCCAATGATGATCCTTTTTGTCTTCTAAGTGCTAAGTTTCTAAGTAAAGGAAGAAGGGTGTTTGTTGGTAGGTCAAGTGGTGAGTGTTTATAGACTTTTTGTGAAAATTTACAATTTCCACCACTTGAGAGAATAAATAAAGAGAAGAAAAGTCATAGTTTTGGAGTTGCTCACAATTGGACGCATTATTCAATATTTTTTTATCTACCATATTGTTCATCACTTTCTTTGGAACGTCGTATCATTGTGATTTACATGGAATAGAATATGTTTGATTATATTTTCTACACTATTGTCAACGACATTAAGAAGTAAAAGGATCACACCAAGGGACAGGGCGATTACATGTTGGATATTTTTCCCGAATTGTGGATCCCGGATGGTCAAAAGAAAAAGCAAAAAATGTCTTTCACACTCAAAACAAAAGAACACAAACTCATGTGTGCTTGGTCCCATTCATGGTCACTTCCGGATGGTTATTCATCAAATATAGGCCGTTGTTGCAAATATAATTGTAAGTATTCGGGGTTCAAATCTATTGAGTGTCATATTTTCATGCAAAAGTTATTACTGCATGTAATTCATAAGCTTTTACCATCGTACATTGTGGATGCACTTTCTCTCCTATCAAACTTCTTTCAAGACATTTGTTCTTTTACCTTAATCTGTGATAATTTAAACATTTTAGAAAAGTCTACATTCCGAGTGATGCTTGTGTTCAAGACATGTTTTCCACCAATGTTTTTTGATTAAATGGAGCACATGGTACTATATTTCACTGTAGAATGTAGGTTAAGGGGCCCTCTTAATTATCATTGGATGTATTTTATTGAGCGAATGATGGGATATATGAAACATAGAGTTCGTAATAAGGCGAGGGATGAAGGTTCGATTGTGGAACGTTATGTAGAATAGGAGATGTTGAATTTTTTTTCAGTTTACTTTCATTTTAAATCCAACATGGTATATAATCAATTTATCCGTAACTGAAGTTGTGTGTGGGTGACATGAAGATCATAAATTAGAATTGTCCACATATCTTATTGAACCGCAGGGAACCCGGTCTGAAATTATTTGATGGATGATGAATAATATCTTGCGGAATAATATATGTTATTCGACTCACCAGACTGTTCAACCTTACATAGAAGAGGATGAAACTTATGTCAAATGAAACCAACCAAACATAACTCCGGAAGAATAAGAGATATTGTTAAAAACCAAATTCAAAATATGGTTTCGGGAAAATGTTTAGAATGATGATGTGAATGGTTCATGTTTTAGAACCATAATTTTGGGACCAGCAAATACGGTATTATTTTGTCAAACTTGCAAGGTGAATGACTACAAATTTCGGACCAAATCTACTTCAAGTAGTAGTTCGGGAGTTATGGTCAAATGTGGTTCACATGATAATATTATTAACGATTATTATGGTCAATACAAGAAATCATCAAACTTGATTACCAAAATAATCTAACCCTTCTGTCTCAGTGCAACCATGAGCAACTAATTCTTCTTTATAACGATCTATAGTGCCATATCAGGTTTAACTTTTACTATGTACAACTATTTGAAACCGTCAACCTTTTTACCAACAAGTAATTCAAAAATTACACCAATGGCTTCACACAGAACAAGATGTTTACAAGCACCATATATGATGTAGGTTCATAATATGATATAGGTTCAGATTAATACAATAACTTACTTTAATTTAACTAGGTAATTACAATTAGAAATCTTTTTGGTATTTTTGTGACAACCAAATTGTACACAAATTTGAATACCAAAATAATTTTTTCTATAAAATGTCCTACAATATTTAAATTTATACCTTCCACGCTATATTTAAGTTTATGTTTGCACAAAAGGAAACAATTTATAAAAAAAGTGGGAGGGGTTTATATTGTGTATTAAAAGTGAATCAGATTTACAACCGGATTATTATAACATATCAGGTAAAAAAGAGAACAATATATAGTAATTAGATGCATACTTCTACATGCAAGTCTTCTCGGATTTTCAAGAATCTTCCATGTTCTACGGATATTTTACCGTACTTACCCAAGAAGTACTTAAGAAAGTCACCATTATCTACTAGTCTACTGAACCTGAAATTTTAAGTTCATAACGAACCACGTGTGTATTTTGAGTACACATCAAGTTCATCACTTTAATAACTAAAGAATACTAGAATGTGTAACTAACTTTCCTTCCACAAAATAATTGTCTCCTTGTTTCTCTAATATACCCCGGAAAATAAAAAATATTTCAAGAGAATGTAATAAAATATTATATATTAAAAAATATGGTATTAAAAATTATAATTAAATTTATATATAATGCTTAATAAAAATTTATACGGAAAGAAATATTTGTGAAAGGGCCTAATAACCTTATACACATTATAAATCAAAAACAAAAACACCTTGTAACCCTAAAAAATATCCCTGAAAATAATATTTAATTAGGTGTATCAGTCTTTTACGTTCAAACCTCCTTTTAACAGTTGATAAGTTACACTTTTATACGTATGACTAGCTTAAAACCAAATTTGGTTCGATGTACCTAATAGTATATAGTTTTTCAGAATTTATTTTGAAGTTATAAATTTTATATATCTAAAATTTTAAATAATATTATTGAATAATATATATGTATGTGTGTGTGTGTGTATATATAAGCTAGAGTTAAGTTTTATGGAGACAACCTTTTTATTGGAGACCTTGACGACTACTTATGTTCTACAAGTAAAATCTTGCATAAAAACATTGTGAAACGTATTATTTTACGGATCTTGTTCTGTAAAGATCATTATTTTATTCAAAACCTTCAATATCATATATGTACTGCATGTAGAACATTACAAAATATTTTACTCTACGAAACATGTTTAGTTTGCAGAACATTTCTTCAGTTTGCAGAACATACACATAATTTTTAAATGAATTCAAAATATTCTTAGAACATACTTCACAAAATAATAATTTTTAAAGTGTTTTGATTGCAGAACATAGGTGGTCTCCGAGGTCTCCGATGAAATAGCGGTCTCCATAGAATTTTGCTCATATAAGCTATATGTTAGTGTTAATTTGAAATAAGTGTTATTTTAAATTTAAAATAATATATTATAATTAGAAATATAAATACCTTTAACATGAATGATTAGTATTTTTATGTATTTTTGTTCGACGGTATTATACTAATAATGGACTAACTAATTATCCCTATTTTCGTATTAAGAAAATACTATATACATTACAGGAATGAAAAAGAGACAAATAAACCAACCAAACATACCATCAAATTTTAAATACTTCATTTAAGGATGTAAATGAGTCGATACGCTCACGAACACTTCGGTATTTAATTCAAAAAAAGTTTGGCTCGAGTTTGGTTCAACTTTTAAACGAGTTGAACATGAACACAACTTTAAGGTTCAGTTTTAAATGGGATGAACTCTAGCACAATATAGTTCGGCTCGAAAGTTCGCGAACAAGTTCGATTATAATGTTCATGAACAAGTTCTTAAATATAGTTCTTCAATTGGTTCGTGAGTATATGCACGAACATAATCATTAATAAAAGTCATGAATATGTATATGGATTAATACTTATACATGCTCATAATTATTTTAGGAATACGTTTATGACAAAATATTTAGTGAATAATTATTTATATATTTCTCTATAGATAAATTTGGCAATTTATTTTAATCCAATTATCTTGTTATTAAATTTATAAATATATGACATATCCATGACTTATATGACTAATTTATGTGAATATTTTACTTAAAATTTATTCATGTCTTCAGTTAGTAACGTAATTTATTGAAAATTAAGACTCTTAGTTATTTAAATTTATATTTTTAGTTTGTACTGTTACTAAAATTTCAAGTTGATAATTATTTATTATTTTAAAAAAAACAAGTGAAGCACAATCAAAAATTTGGGAATTGTGTTTTATCAAAAAAATATTGGTAATATGGGTCGAAAATGAACCCTAAAGAAATAAAAACAAATCATATTAATTAGACTTGGAATTCATATCCAAACCCCAATACAGACCAGGTTAGTCAAGGCATGTCACAGACCGAACAACATCCACGAATGAAGGATGTTCGTGTATAAGGCCTAATACGTCTAAAAGACTGGAAACGTAACATCCAATATAGACACTAACTTTTACATGGAAGGATCTAGAATCTATTACCTTATTGGAGTCCTAATTTTCTTGTAAGTTTGAGACTTTCCCACCAAGTCTCCCAACACTAATCTAACCATAAATTTATCCACTATACAAAGGGCTCTACCCATCAACCTAAAGTTACGTTTTTCCATGATTTTCTACAATAGAGAGATACGTAGGCTTCTTACGAAGACGGGCAGTAGTGAACGCGAGAGCACCCATTAATGCTCGAAAACACAAACCATAGCATTAATTATTAACGAAGTCCTAGTTTTTATTCAACGACAATTTGAATTATGAGAACGAGTTCGTAAACTAATATGTTGGTGATCAAGACTTCGTGAACAATATTGATGAGTTTTTCGTTGAACTATAGTTCGTGAGCTAGCTATCCGTGAACAAGATCGTGAATAATCTTTTTCGTAACGAGTCGATACATGAGAAAAAATTTAATTCGATAAAAGTTCGAACTAAAGTTCGAGTTTGATATATTTTTAACAAACTAAAACATGAACAATTACAACCCTAGTTTTGGCTTATCTAACCAATTTTAAAGAGTACATAATATCTACCGGCCAATTAGGTACATTTTAGCTTTTTTTCAGCGCGCATCAATCTTTTAAGAATTATCTTCAGTTTAAATTTAATTTTGGTTTTATCTTAGATAAATACTATACATTATTTTCAATTTAATTTTGGTTTTAGTTCAGATTAGTACAATACATTTTTTTTGATTTTAAATTTAAATTTTAATGCAACACTAGTTTTGGCTGCATTATATTATTATTGTGTTGCAGTATGTCCCTAATGCAATTATTTGTATTGTTGCAGTTGATGGAAAAAACCCTTGCATTATGCAACACCCATTTTTTCTTACAAATGTCAAAAATAGGCACATTGCAACACTTTTTTGGCTTATTTCCACATTAAAAAATATTGAATTTAAGAATTTTGTTCTATTTTTGAAACTGATTAACATGAGTTAAAATACACTCTAACCAATGTAAGTTACTTATATCAGTGTTATTTTGATCGCTAAATAAAATTTAAATTAATTAAAATTTAAAATAATATAAATTGAACATATAAAAAAAGAATAAGAACTTAAAGGAATTTTAAGCTATTATTAGTGAGGCCAAGAAAACATGTTTCCCGGAAAAAAATTGGAAGTAACGACATTGATAAATTTTAAGTAATAAACATTGTTTAGTATAATCAGCAATGATCAAGTGTAACATGAACCTGTATTATATTTATTAAGAAAAATAGAAAATATTTGAGGCCATGAAATAGATTTGCTAAGCAAGGCCCACCCCAAACTCAAACCAAAGTCGAAGAAACCTATTTCTGATCCATTTTACAACCCTGTCCAAATACCCATTTCTAGATCCATCTAGAATATTCAATAATCATTTATAAAAGAAATCTTCCCCTTCCTTTCCTCTGCCCATCATGTAGCACTGTTCTTTATTGTTCACACCTTCTCTTTCCCAAGTTTTTTGATATTTAAAAAAAATATTGTTTATGTGGCTTTGAATATATCATCAATAGTAAAGTTATCACATTTGTCTTCTTTAATTGGAAGTTTCTCTTATTGGAGGTTGATGTGAAGAGGGTATAGATTTATCAGTTAAGACCTCAATGATTATTACAAAAGGTTATTTGTAGTTTTATTTATACATAGAGACCGACACTATAACACATGAATCTGTTTGTTCTCATAAAAAAGATTTTTCAACATTTTACCTAATCATTCCCACAAGCGCACAATATCAATTAAAGGTATGACAAAAAAAACTAATCCTTATATTTTTGTTTATTATTTAAACCCAATTATAATTTTTATCAATTCTGATATAGGTAGCCTTGTCCTCTATTCAATATTAAAACAATTTAATATGTATTTATTCTCCCAAATCTTACACTTTCTAAATATTTATTTTCTTTTCGATATGTTGATCAATATTTTATTCTCAAATCTTCACATCATACTCTTTGTTCAATATTTACAGTAAAATAATGAAGAAAGTGCTCCTCAATATATTATGCAAAGATGTTGTTATCCTACAGGTATTTTATACAATATAATACACTAATGAAAATATATAGTTTTATTTGTTAATGATTTTGATGTGAACACATGGAGTCTAGCTATTTTTTAATTGCATCCTAGTAATTAGGGAATACCAGTGGGACCATTTTGAAATTCAATTTGTGTATTCTAGCATATTCCTTTATTCAAGTGTGTTTTTAAGTGTTGTGTTAAAGTATATGACAAGATTATTTCCATTAATGTATTTAGAAATGATTGTGGGAAGTAGTTTAAAAGATAGTCTCTATCTTACAAACCATTGTAAAACTTGGATGTTGTAAAAATGATTCATGAAAACTCTTTTCATAAAAATAGTTAAACTAACATTATTTCATTAAAAAATTATTAGCTATTACTAAAAACTAAACCGATGCTAATGACATTGACTATTAGTTAAGGATGCCAACAACAGTTTTTGGAAGATCATCAGTTGAGTACATATCACGAAGATCCACTGGACCAGATGCAACTTCCACAGACATCCAAGGTGCTATTGCATTTGCAGAAGGAGAAACAATTGGCTCGAACTCCATTTCTAGAAACACTAGGATGATCAATAAAAAGTGTCTTGGGTTTGGACGCGCGTTCTTGCAAAGTTGATGCTACCAATTAGGGATTTTTTAATTTTAGAACATAAACCTAGTTTCTCTTCTTATAAATATTCTATTGTAATTTTGAATCCTTACCTAAAATATGGTGAAAGATAAATAATAAAGTGGTCTTTTGTAATAGGAATTTTCAAATAATGTATATTTTTTTGATGTATGATTATTTTTCAGTTTTGAGCTTTTTGGGTACATGCCAAGTGGAAACCTTATTTCAATTTAATGTTTTTAGAGTCAGTAAATATGAAAAACTAAATATTTAAATAAACCTTAAAACATTATATGATGTTACAAATTTATAATTTTGGTTGAATTAAAATTAAGGGTTGTTGTCCATCACACTGTGTAGATCCAAAAAATTTAATATGTGCCAAATTCCATACCTATTGATGTACTAATTAATGATAAAATGAAGTTGAAATATTATTTTGACAAATCATAATAAAGGGGAAATCTAAAAAGAAACAAGGCCCTAATTAGCATATTTAACACCCATACAAGAACATGTAGATAAACATTTGTCATAAGATATCATAAAGTATGTAACAAATAAGATGAGATGATATAGATAATCATAGACAAATTAAAATACAATTAAACTATGGTACACTCATCAACAAATATGATATGGCCAAATCATAACCATGGCCAATCGCACTGCCACAAAAGTATAATGTTAGTATATCCTATATCACTCTAATATTTCAAATAGTCATATCTAAAATGAATAAATTTTAAAATTAGTAAAACATATGTTTAAATATTTTGAAAGAAAAATGAAACAAGTATTTAAATATTTATAAACAAAACTAAATATACTCTAATACTTTGGAACATAACTAACATTTAAAATAAATTTCAAGAATCTGAAAGAAAAAATAGTATATTTTTTGTGGTTACCTAATAATTTTATAGACCAATATAAAATATTTTTAAAATTTTATAAAATATTTAAATTAATTTCAAGAATTAAAATGGGTGAAACAAATAAGAATGGAACGATTAGAATGAAGCAAGTCAAATTGTTGACGGATGAATTTGGTAATAATTAAATTTGAGGTCCGCCGCGGGAATCAAAATTTACGATGGTGGTTCTTCTATGGAAAAGTCATCGAAGTATGGTGGTTGTGATGAATTGGAGGCTGAGATTGCTTAGAATTGGTGGTGGCTCCTGAACGGTCTCGCTTCTCACCCCTTGCAATTTGCCTACGTATCCCTATTTATAGGGAATCAAGCCAACGTAGGAAATCTACAGGAACCGTTTTCTACTAGCTTTAGGAATGTCCGCCCATGAGGCCCAACCACAAAGGCCCAAGGTTCGTCCATGACTTCAAAATTTCACGGATAAGGGATCTCCTCGGCAGAGGATAACCCTTCACTACCCGCTGTCTCTGTAGTCCGTGGACGCAGGTATAGCCTTGGTTTACCGCAAATATGGGACGCATCCTTGTCCCCCGGATAAGGAGCCCCTGAGATTGCAGGATAAGTGATCCCAAGCTTTTGGGTGAAAGGTGCACGATACTCCAAAATCTCCCAACGAGGATACCCATTAACTATAGAGAAAGAGCTCCCAAAGCACACACCAGAGTTTACCTCACATCCCTAATATGTAATAAATATGTGTGTATGATTATTGTATGATTATTATTCCTTCTTGGAAATTAATGGTATGACCAAAGAAACTAGTAGTTATAATTAAGCTCCTAATTTGAGCCCAATTACAGTTTTTTATCAGTTATGATATTGGTAGTGTTCTTCTCTATTCAATATTAAAAATAAAATTTGATATGTATTTATTCTCCGAAATCATAAACTTATTTATTATTTATTTTCTTTTGGATATGTTGATTAATATTTTATTCCAAAATTTTTAAATCTCACTTTTTGTTCAATATTTAGAGTGAAACAATGAAGAAAGTGCTCGTGAATATATTTACGCAAAGATGACCGATATCTTACAGGTATTTTACATAATATAATACACAAATGAAAATTTAGTAACTAAATGGAAGTGCGGTTGAAAACTGCTGTAGAGTGAGAAAAAGTGTTGGTGGAAAAAGTGTTGTCACGAAAATTAGATGACTGTTTGGTAATTTTTTTAATTTATTCATATTTTGAGATATAATATATTAAAATAATGTTTTTGAGAAGGTTTGATGACGAAACTGATAGAAACTTCTTACAAAAGCTGAAGATGAGGGGACATGCTTTTTCCAACAGCAGCTTTTAGACGAAAAGCGCTTTTCAGATAACAGCTTTTAGAATTTACCAAACACCGTTCTGACAGATTTTTGTTTCTGACAGATTTTCAGCAAAAAGCTATTGTAGCTTTATACAAGAGCAATGTAAAAGGTTACAAAAAGTGTCACCTTGGCTATATGACCTGAAACCCATGTCTATTAACATATGTCTAGTAGTGAATCCTTTTTATTTTGTGTTTTGTTAGCATGTAGGTGCATCTGTGAATCTGTTTTATTATGAACTGTAGCCTAATTTGTGCCTTAATTATTCAATAATGTTTATGGGCGGGAAAAGCCATATAAACAATTATTATTTCTTTGTACTGATATCCTTCTATTTTCCAGGCCAACGTCTTATTCTTCTCATTTAATTCAAAGAGAAGAAAAAAACAATATAGGCCGCACTAAGAAAAGGTGAGCTTTTAGGTATCTCTATTTTTTCCCTTGACCTTCACAAAGTTCCATTTTTACGCGTGTTATGTTTTTGAAAGGTTTGTCATTTGAGTTCCATTTCAATTGTAGCCTTACCGATTCCTTTCTTGCTGAGATAGGCACATAGATTACACCAGATACTCTTTAAGCCTAATAAACTCCATGATGGTACAAAGTTGGCTTATTTTGTCAACGGAAAGGTTATGTATGATTTATGTTACACTTTATGATGCTTCTGATGGCTTTCTTCTAATTTTATAATTTAATAAATTTAAGTTTGCAGGCTATATGTACGGGCTACGAGCAGGGGAATGGAATAGTCTATAGTCACTGCTATAGAAAATTAGATTTATTTTCTTCATACGGAATTTTAAACTCTGGTCAGCGTAATTTCTTTCGTGTTCGTTTCAGACTCACTTCCCTACTCTTGCTTTGCTAATGGATGATTCATTACATATTATTTACATATTGGAACATTTATATTTTTCATAGTGCGCTGCAAAAGCATTTTAGATCATGCCCAAATATAACTAGAGTGTCCATTACCAAGGACGACGAAGTTTGTTTGACGAAGTTTGTTTGAAGGGGTGTGTGCACCTTCAAAATTTATATTTCATTGAAAAGTAACTAATGAAGTCAAATACTTGTCTTTCTGCTTGATTCCTTCATGGGTTTTGATTTATGTTGCTTTTGGGGTGCATCATTGCTTATATGGATTTTGGTGATACTAATGGTCTCACTATTGTTGGTTGGTGTTTGATGTCAACAAGTTATGAATGTGGTGTTGATATGTAGGAAATGACTTATATAATTAGAATAATTCATGATAGATGGAGTATTTAAGAAGTTGTCGATATTGAAATTTGACAATTGTTTAAATGATCGTTAACTTGATAATAATGCTTCTTCTTGTTTGGAGCTTGTTAGCTTTTAAGTTTTTTTATATTTTAGTATCGTTGGCAAGTTTTAACTTACTATTGGTTAATTTATCAGTTTTGTTTTTGTTGGTTTGGTCATTTGGTTTGTTGGATATGTAAATATAACATATCACTTCAAATGTGCAAACTGATGTCTATAATAACAAAATAAAATAATTAAAATGTGTAATTTTGTTCCTAAAACTAGTGTATATAATGGAGAATAACATCGGCTAGAGAAATTACAAACTCATGTTAAAGCTAATATACTATTGCTAAACACTGCTTCTTTTGCAATTTTTGACATCAGTCTGTTGTACAAAAACGATGTCTGAAGTGGTCTTTTACAACGACACAAAACCGATATAAGGAGAGGGACCTTTCTCTACACCCACGAAGACATCAATTTATTTTTTTAACATCGGCTTAAAACTGATGTATATTGATGTATTTCTAGTAGTATATCCTTTATATTTTGTGTTTTGTTAACAACTGTTTATTTTGAAAAATTCAGCTAGATATTGTAAAAGATCACATGTTCTATAGTTAATAATTAAATAGATAGTAGTGGTTTTATACTATCAAAAAATTTGTTGACTTATTTTTTGCAAATTGATTGTATTACAAATTTTCTATAGTAAGACCTCAACAAGATACATGACGCTCAGCAACGAGATAAAATAGTTCATCTTATGGTCCCTTTAATGTTTTTGCTTGCAAGCTTGTAAATAGGCTCGTACGAATGATGTTCATGCATCTTAGTCTCCTCAAATTGGCTCTAGGTATATGTCTATATATAGTTTTGAAGATTGGTGGTCACTTGGTACTTCGATATTTAAATCCACCAACCTTAATACTTTTTTTAAATTACTTTCTTAAATGAGTGACTCATTCCTCAAACCACTCATTTTTAAGCTTTTAACCATTCTTATTAATCATTCTTAGTGTAATATTATTGAATGTATTGGTAGATAAGTAGACAATATCGTATTCAATGATTCTACTTAATTAATCATTTTTAGTGAGATGTTATTGAATGTATTGGTAGACAAGTAGAAAATATCATATTCAATGATTCTCCTTCAATCTAATCCCCATTCTCAGCTAGTTGCACATATTACGTCTTCCTGGGTGTCACACATTTACTTGCCCTCAAACACTCACTCCTTGATGAGGTGTGCTGGTTTTTGGGCGGAAATTGGCCTCCCGTGCTTTATTGTGCGATTGGCGCAAAAGCGAGTCTTCAGCGACAGATGTTGTGACTTTGGTAGTTGTAAAAGACCTTGTTGTCTTGTCACATGTAATCGCGTCATCTAAGGAGCTCGAGGACCCTTAGGAGCTACATAATTTGTTCACCCTAACTATGATCCCAGGTCAGGTAGGACTACACGTTAAGTTTGAGTATATCAATAAGCGGAAAAAAGAAACTTACAAGGATTCCCCCAGTAACGGAGAGCGTTCCGGGAATAACAGAACTTAAAAATTTGGTGGCTCTGCCATTCGAATTGTAGTCTGGAGAAGTGTGTTCAGCGACGGACCAAGTCCCCTGGAAGGGTTTACCAGAGAGGGTAAGAGCCCTGTTGTGCCCGAACATTGTTGCACCACGAGGCGCTGTCTACTTATTTTAGGGCTTCAACTTCATTTTCATTAAGGCATTCCAAGCCCAGACACTTGTCATCATCAAAGGTCACATCAGTACTTTCCACAATTTTCTTATTCTCTAACACTTAAACTCTATAGGCAGTTCTTTCCAACGAATATCTCAGAAAAATAGCTTCAATTACTTTAGAGTCAAATTTTCCAACATGTTCATAGTTGATTTTAAACACAAAGCATGTGCTTTCAAACACATGCAGATGATTTATAGTAGTTTTTCTTTTTGAGAAAATTGAGTAGGGTGACTTGTCATGGTTTTTGTTGATTAGATATATGTTTTGAGTTTAGCATATAATGTTAACAGCTTCTTCCCAAAAAACTTGTTGGCAAATTAACATCTTGCAGCATTGTTCTTGTAGCCTCAGCTAGAGTTCTATTCTTCCTTTCAACTAATTTTCCGAGGTGTTCTTGCAGCTGAGAACTCTTGAACATGCCTTTGTCTTTGCAGAATTCACTTAAAAGTTGTGTTCCTCAATTCTGTGTCATTATCACTACTCAAATTTTATATAACCTTGTTTCATACTTAAACCTCGTAAGATCTTGGTCAAGGGGTTGTAGATGTTGTATATTTATGTTTTATTATTGTTTATGACATCAAACTCTAGACCCCGGAGTTACGAAATGAGATACAAACTTAGAGGGTGAATAGTTGTTGTAACTAACTAATACTGAATTTTAAGTGTTACCAAATAATTATTAAACTGTGGAGACAACTTGCTGATAATATAAATAATAGTAAATAAGTATTTAGCTAGATTCAAACTCCATCCCTCCCTCTAGGTTTTACATTGGGTTTGTACATATTTTAAACTTCTATATAGTATATCTCTCTAATTATTTTTCTTCTGAATAAAAAAATTGTGTTTAAATTTTATTCCAAATTTTTTAAAAAAAAATTATGGAAATCTACCTCATACCAGCCTTAAAATACGTGCCAAGCCAGAAAACAAAATTGTAAAGAAAGGAGTGGGAAGGAGGTAGCATTATAAATGACTCAAATGATAACAATTAATATCTTCCGTTATCCATAGAAACTTGACAATAACCATGTTCTCTCTTCAAAATGTCCTCTAAAAACTCCATTACCTTAGTATAATCTTCACTGGCAAACTAGTTCCATGAATCTTGTTATCCAACCTTACTAAATAGTACTAGCTACTATCATCAAAATCATAATCCTAATAATATTATTAAATTTAATATTTAATATTTCTTACATGGAGGTTTAGGTTTTTGTTGTTTGGTGTCATGGACATAGCATTTCACATGTTTAGTTATGGTACATAACATTTCACATAGGATTGTACCCGTTATAACCCTAAAAAAAATTATAAAATAGTTTTAAGTTGACATTTAAAATTATAATAATAATAATTATTATTATTATTACTACAATTTATATTATTTAATTTTTATTATTAATATTTTATGTAACCTATTGTCAAATGAAAAGTTCATGCCTTAATAATTTATTGCTTAGTTATAAAATATAACTTTCTAAAAGACTTATATGCATAAAAAAATTGTATTTCATAAAAAATCTACTTTTTACACTACAAGAAAAATGCACAATTCTGCCAACTCATTTTCATCTACTAAAAATTGGTCGAAAATTGAATATTATAATAGACCGAGAAATTCGGTGACAAATAAATTTATAACTGACCACTGTCCGACCACCGACGGTCGATTATAATCTAATGGGACAGACGCTGTTAAACCAACCACTCTCGTCACATCACCTAATTTTTAATAAGTGTCGCATTCTTATTGGTTGAGCCAAACATGTGGTTGAGTCAGATCATTTTCTACTGTGTAAAAGAATATATCCAACTGTAGTCAGTTGAAATGGGTGAAGATTTTATTTTTTCTATTTATAGCAATTATTTTTTATATATGTATTGAGTCATTTATTGCACATGTTGTAGGCTGGTCAAGTTGAAGGTGAAGTGGAAAATTGATATCTATAAGGTATATGTGTATATTATAACTTTCTTGAATTTAGATTATATGTGCACATATATATATTTGTTTTTGATTGAATATATATACATATACTTATACATATATAAATATATATAAACACACGCCCAGACATATCGTAGTTGGATGAATCGTCGCTTAGACAATAACCGCATTAGACTTACTGCGGAGTATAAATTAGGTGTTGAGTCATTTCTAATGTTTCCCAACATAATTAGAGGTTTGTTGAATATTTGTTGAAATGTCCTTGCAATGATTGTAGAAATGGAAGTTGGGAGACTATTGATAATGTTACATATCATTTAATACCTAATGACATTTATGTGGGTTATAGAGTTTGGACATATTATGGCGAGTCACTATTAAAATGATAAAATAGAAAATCATGTTATGTCCAAAGAGTGGTTGAACAACCGGTAGACATGGATGTGATGTTAAGAGATGTTGGGGCTCAAAATTTTAGTCGTACCCTTGATTGTAATGTTAATACTAGTCATGATAATAACAGTGGAGTAGAAGAGTATCCCAATATAAATGCGTACAAATTCTATAAGGAAGTTAATAATTGTGGAACACCCATTTATCCGAGAAACTCTAAATACACAAAACTATCCTTCTCTACGACGTTCTTATATTTTAAACGTCCATCATGTTGTAGTGACAAGTCATTCAATTTGTTACTTCAGATTATTTGAGATGTTTTTACTTCAAAACATGCATTCCCAGGTAATTACTATAAGGTGAAGAAGATGATGAAGGAATTTAAGTTGTCATATTATAAAAGTGATGCATGTGAAAATAATTGATATAATGGAACACTTGGTTTTGAACTTGGCCGAGGAATCTCGACTCGAGGCACCCGTTCACTATCGATGGATGTATCCTTTCGAATGATTATTGTAATTCATGGAATATTAGATCAAGGATAAGGCGCATGTGGAAGGTTCGATAGCAGAACAATATATTGAGGAAAGAAACCACCAACTTTTGTTTATTTTATTTAGGAAGCAATTATGGACATGGTGCATAATACTGTGGATCGAAATGAAGTTGTAGTTAAAAAACAAGATGACAATCTTTTGTATGGTCTTAGATATTCAATCGAGTCTTCAGAAAAATACGGTGTTCAATACTTAGATAATGAGGAACACTTTTTTGCGGAATATTATGTCTTTTTATACATGTTGAAGGTTCAACCGTATATTAGGTATTTTTTTTATGAAAAAATTTGAAATTCTTCTATTTTTAAGAATTCAATTAAATATTCTTTCTTTTTGCGTGTGAAATACGCAACTTATACACGTGCAATATCCGAACAATTAGAATCACTTCTCAAGACTCACTTCAAAACTCAATTCAAAAAAAAATTAATCAATTTAACCATGCATATATATTTATTACTAATATTGATATATATGTTTGTCTTAATCTATTTTTTTTAAGTGTATTTAGATTGAAAAATGATGTTGAGACATATCCACGATTCAAAGATCTACTTCATGAACCGACTCACTTGGTATTCATATTTGAAGATTATAAAGTTAATCGATACAAATTTTATTGTAAAAAGAATTATGTTGTTCTCGTCAAGGTACGTCTCATGCAAATATTCTTGAAAATTATTATGGTCAATTAGAAGAAATGGTGAGACTTATTTATAGACGAGGAAACCATAGTATATTTGTTTTAATGTTGTTGGTTTGATTCAGCAGGAAATGTGATACTTGTTGATAAAAATTGAGTTGTTACCGTTGACATGAGGTCAAGATTCAGGTCAAACGAGGTATTTGTTTTGGTAGTCAAGCGAGTCAAGTATACTATGCACCTAATGTTTTCAACCCCCATAATAATTTCTATACAATTTTTTCAATTAAAAAATTAATCTTGATGTATCAATTACACTTTCCACCAGAAATCCCCACCAAGAAGATATTTCAAATGCATAAACATCATTTCATTGTTCGTTGACTTTGCATAATATGAGCTAATTCCAAAAATTTCAGATGAAGATCATATTAATGATCATGATGAAGATGATAATGATGATGACGAAGTTGAGAAAGATGATGATGACAATAATTAAGAAGTTAATGAGGATGACAAAGAAGTTGAAGAAAGAAAAGAAGAGGGGGAAGAAGAGGAGGTTGAAGAGAATAACGAAGGTTCTCCAGATATTGTCTAATAACTATCAAGAAAAAGATTTTACTTTTAATCTCGTAATGATTGTTATTAGTTTATTGAGATTGTTGTTAGTTTTTATAGAGATTTTAAGATTTTTTATGAGATTATAGTGTGATTGTTATAAGCTTGTTCGGTGATAATATGAGATTACAGAATTTTATGAAATTGGGGTATGATTGTTACGAGATTATAATAAAATGGATGTGATGATAATGTGTATAAAACAACTTTCAATTACAAAAAACCGAACAAAATTACCTTTTCCGACCATTTTTCCATTCAAATCCAGAAAATCAATAAAATTCATATCAATGTGGTCATAAATAAGTTGTTCGAACCACAATTTTGTAACCTCAAACTCGAGGTTCAGCAATAAAAATGAAAAAAATGTAACACTATATAGTTTTGTACGGTTGGATCGTCGAGAAATATTTTTAAAAAAATCAAAACACTGATACGGGATGAAATACGAGTTAGAGGTACTAGTTAAATGAATAGTTGACTCCTAAAATCTCTAACCCGATCCTTTTTATAAATAAAATTGGGAACATCATTAAAATATATAGTTCTTGACATCCATATGCTTGGATCGTCAAGACACATTTTGAAAAAAATAGAAACACAATTACGGAATGAAACACTAGTAAGAGGTACTAGTCAAATGAATAGTTAACTCCTAAAATCTCAAACCCAGTCTATTTATGTTTTAAGAAAACTTGGGAACGTCATTAAAATGTATAGTTCTCGACATCCGTAAGGTTGGATGTTGAGAAATATTTTTAAAAAAAATTAAAACATCAATCTGGAATGAATTAAACACTAGTTAGAGGTACTAGTCAAATGAAAAGTTTACTCCTAAAATCTCAAACCCAATCAATTTTTTTTATGAAAACTTGGGAACATCATTAAAATATACTCCCTTCGTCCCTCCAGGTCCTTTACAACGGGAGACGAGGTATCGACTCGTATTTTAAGGCTCAAGAAACATATATTTTCCTAAATAATATTAAAAAAAATCTTTTAAATAAAAATATAATATTTAAATTTTTATACAGAATAAGAAAATTATGAAAATAAATTACAGAATTATATTTTATAGTAGTCTTAAAATATGTGACAAGTATGAGTAAAAAGTATGTAAAGTATGAGTATAGTTATTGACCTCCTTGGATCATCGAGAAATGTTTTTGACAAAATTGAAATACTAATCAGGAATGAAACACTAGTTAGAGGTACTAGTCAAATGAATTATTGATTAGTAAAATCTCCAACCCCATCAATTTTTTTTAAGAAAACTTGGTACCTAATAAGTTTATTATACATGTTTAAGAAACATCATATTTAACTATGCAAATAAGCCACCTACTAGACTTAATACAAACAAAATGCTTACCAAATTGGAGAATGTTCCAAATTAGTTGATTCGTGCACCATAAACTAGTTCATGGTTAATTTTATCTATTTACCTTCTAAATAAAAGTCTTGTTGTTACCTCATATTCGATACTTACCTGGTATCTATGAATAATGATAGATATCATATATATCTGGGGACTGTCTCTTCTTTTTATGCTCCACCGCACATATATCACAGATACCATTTTTTATATACTGATCACATTTAATCAGTTTTAATATATATATATATATATTTGTGTGCTCCTTGATGACTAAATGGCGCCAAGAAAAGAAAATATGATGGGTGAGGTGATTGCATCCAAAGGGAGTACGAATGTGAGGGATGAAAGTTCAAGTAGAACTAGGTTGTGCCCATCAAGTCCAATGAATGGAAGGGATAGCCATTCAACTCGAGCTAGGTTGCGACCAAGTTTGACAAATGAGAGGGCTAGAGTGTGCACCACAACTCCAAATCCATCACGTAGTCCACCCATTTCACCAGTCCACCTCCTAGTCCGTGCAATCCAAATACGCATAGTATGACTACAGTGGATGAGCGTGCTTTGATGGGATGCAAGCCCAGAACAAACTCAGTGGGGAATTTTAGTGAGAAGAGGCCAAGAAAACGAATACGTATTGAAAATTACTCCCTAATTAATTGCATCATAATTTTAAATATTTTTTTTAAAAATAAATATTTTTCATGGATTTCGTGAGAGTACTTATTACTACAATACATGAATTCCCATATATTTGATGACACTGCCAAAAGAACTTTGCTAGTAATAATAAGTGATCACTGGTCAGTAGGTTTGTACACTTACACTCATATTACCGAAAAACCACTCCTTGGTTGATGGAGCGTGTTATAACTGAGTTCAAGGTATTTCTTCTTTGTGCATTAAATAATTTGCTTTAGCCTTCACCTGTGTTTAATTTTGAGTAATGCAACTGCTTGTATATTTATATTTTTTTACATTACTTACTCTAATATTTAAGCATTTTTTTATTTTTTTCCTGTATCCAAACAGAAAATGGTGCATTTAGCCAAATTTCCTTATTTTTTTATTACATTATAGTATATATCTACTGCAATTTTTAAATTTGCTATAAAAGTGTTGATTTAGTTCATGTTTTTATTACTCTTACATGAACACAGAAACATTTTATATTAACAATAAAAATGCAGATTATGTTTTTAACCTTTGCTAAATATTTTATTAGAAAAGGTGTATATATGTTACCCTTTAACGTGATTTTTGGGTTTTTCACTATTTGTAACCTATTTTTATTATCTTTTATTATTTTCAGGACTTCTATAAGAATTTGAGGGGACAAAGCTGCTTCCAAGCCACCTACAGTATCAAAGAGCATACGAACCAAACTTAAAAAAGAGTGATGAATGAGGAGAAAGATCGTTTGAGGAAAATATGGTTGAAACTGGACTGCTGGTAATGAATGTGACCCCTGTACTTTCACCCAACTCTTCGGGAACAACTACTAATCTATTGCAAAAGTGAGGCTCCTAAACATCTATCAGATGTTGGAGCAATTAATCGGAAACAAGTTCAGACGCTCCAGTACAGGAAACAGAGTTTAAACTGACAGTTGTAAAGGGCTAAACAAGACCGTCTTCCGTCATAGTCGATTTTATACTTAAACTGACTAAAAAAGTTGAAAAAAAAATTTCGTGCCCACTTAGGATGAATTTTCACTTCTTCCACCTCAAATGAAATCGACTGTCTATTCTGACCGTTTAATCCGACCGACACAAAAAGACTGCTTTGCAGGATAAAACTAACAAGAAAAACTGACCACAGCTTCTCCCAGGCCCGCAACAGACGCAATCCGTTCAACTAGTGCCACGTGGACCTAATTCGACCGTCAAACCCAACTACTGAACCCGTGTTGCAGTTGGTTTTATGTTTCAGTTAATGCTTCCCAATTACCAACAGTGCACGTTAGCTTGGCGGGAAATATTAATTTAATGAAACCGACCGATATGGATGGTATTAAATCTTTAATTAATATTTGATGTACGTCATTTTCTCTTTTGTTCTTCATTTATTTCTTAAGTTAAAAAGAGGGAGAAAAGTGGGTGAAATGTGAATATCTTGAAGATAAATATTAAAGAGGATCTAAAACTCATTGATAGTAAATTTTATATGTGAAACATTTATTATTACTTGTATTTTGATTGTTTGATCAATTTATAAATGTATATGTCTGTTTCTCTATATACATATACCTTGTAAATACATGCTTATTTTGATATTATTATAATATGTATACCATGTTGCTTAAATAAATTGTTCATTTCGATTTATGATTAATGATTTGGTGGTATTAAATGATTATTATTTTATTTTCGTGTTATAAGTTAGAAATGAATTATATAATCGATACAAATATTTTTTTGCATTGGTAGATGTCAAATCAAAATCGGGATTGGATGAAAATATGATTCAAATAACAAACTTTCATTGGACAACACATATTTGGACGGTGTAGAAGATTTTTTGAAATTTTCGCATGGAAATGGGATGATATCCATTAATATATTAGGTCTGTGTAACAAATTTAAAAATGGAACATGGATGACTCATGAAATTATTGAACTTCAGTTGTATCAAAATGACACTTTAAAAAATTATGAAGTATTGGATAAACATGGTGGAAAGAAAGAAGGTCCTACAAAGAAAAAATGTAAGCATATTCTGGAAGAGATTAATGTCGAAGAGCCTTTTGATTTAAATGCATTGCTACATTATGTTAATGGTGGAAATATTAATACCGACGATAAACAAGCTATGTATAGTAGTAACGTAGAAGAACTTCTAAACACGTACGCTTCTCAATTTTATATGGATGTGAAAGATTCGGGAGCTCCAATATATCTGGGTAACACAACTTTTACTAGAATGTCATCTAGTTCTAGGTTGTTATATTTTAAGACTTTCGTATAATGTTCTGGAAAAGCTATTGATTTATTACTTGATTTGCTTGATGAAGTTCTACCGAAGGACCATACTCTACCAAATTCTTACTACCTTATGGAGACAATGATGAAGAAGTTAACTTGGGGATATGAAAAAATTAATGCTTGTGAAAATGATGTATGTTGTACTACAAAGATGATGTGAACAAGATTGTTTGTGACATTTGTGGTAGTGATCATTACGAAGGTAAAAGAAAAAAATGGAAAGGGTACATTGAAAAACGTCTTGAGATATTTTCCACTTATCCCCCGTCTATAAATATTTTATACATCCGAGCATATGGCTAAACACATGGTAAAAAAAGGGAAACTAAGACGGGGGAACTTAGTCACGCCGGATGGGGACGAGTGGCGGAAATAATTTGATCATCGTCATCCAAAATTTGCAAAAGAGAGTCGGAATATCCGTCTTGTCCTTGGGACCGATGGAGTTTTCCCGTTGAACCATTCGGGAAAAAGGTATACACGGTGTGGCCTCTTGAAGTTGTCGTCTACAATCTTCCTCCTTCTATGACAATGAAAAAACCATTAACATTTATGACTTTTTCTATTCTCAGTGAAAATATTTTGTCAAAAATTTTGAATGTGTATTTTAGACCCCTCATAAATGAATTGAAGTTATTGTGGGGTATAGGAATAGAAAATTTTGATCAATCATTAAAAAAACCATGAGGCCGGAGATTGTATTGACAAATCCTGATTTCCCCGGGTCAGGGATGGTTAGTGGATGGCCAACACATGGAAAACCCTCATGTCCAGTTTGTGTTGGAAATATTCAAGATGTTTAATTGATAAAATTTAGAAAATATAGTGTTTATGGTACAAATCGGTGTTTCTTACCCAATGATGATCCTTTTTGTCTTCTAAGTGCTAAGTTTCTAAGTAAAGGAAGAATGGTGTTTGTTGGTAGGTCAAGTGGTGAGTGTTTATAGACTTTTTGTGAAAATTTACAATTTCCACCACTTGAGAGAATAAATAAAGAGAAGAAAAGTCATAGTTTTGGAGTTGCTCACAATTGGACGCATTATTCAATATTTTTTTATCTACCATATTGTTCATCACTTTCTTTGGAACGTCGTATCATTGTGATTTACACGGAATAGAATCTGTTTGATTATATTTTCTACACTATTGTCAACCACATTAAGAAGTAAAAGGATCACACCAAGGGAAAGGGCGATTACATGTTGGATATTTTTCCCGAATTGTGGATCCCGGATGGTTAAAAGAAAAAGCAAAAAATGTCTTTCACACTCAAAACAAAAGAACACAAACTCATGTGTGCTTGGTCCCGTTCATGGTCACTTCCGGATGGTTATTCATCAAATATAGGCCATTGTTGCAAATATAATTGTAAGTATTCGGGGTTCAAATCTAATGAGTGTCATATTTTCATGCAAAAGTTATTACTGCATGTAATTCATAAGCTTTTACCATCGTACATTGTGGATGCACTTTCTCTCCTATCAAACTTCTTTCAAGACATTTGTTCTTTTACCTTAATCTGTGATAATTTAAACATTTTAGAAAAGTCTATATTCCGACTGATGCTTGTGTTCAAGACATGTTTTCCACCAATGTTTTTTGATTAAATGGAGCACATGGTACTACATTTCACCGTAGAATGTAGGTTAGGGGGCCCTCTTAATTATCATTGGATGTATTTTATTGAGCGAATGATGGGATATATGAAACATAGAGTTCGTAATAAGGTGAGGGATGAAGGTTCGATTGTGGAACGTTATGTAGAATAGGAGATGTTGAATTTTTTTCAGTTTACTTTCATTTTAAATCCAACATGGTATAAAATCAATTTATCCGTAACGAAGTTGTGTGTGGGTGACATGAAGATCATAAATTAGAATTGTCCACATATCTTATTGAACCGCAGGGAACCCGGTCTGAAATTATTTGATGGATGATGAATAATATCTTGCGGAATAATATATGTTATTCGACTCACCAGACGTTCAACCTTACATAGAAGAGGATGAAACTTATGTCAAATGAAACCAACCAAACATAACTCCGGAAGAATAAGAGATATTGTTAAAAACCAAATTCAAAATATGGTTTCGGGAAAATGTTTAGAATGATGATGTGAATGGTTCATGTTTTAGAACCATAATTTTGGGACCAGCAAACACGGTATTATTTTGTCAAACTTGCAAGGTGAATGACTACAAATTTCGGACCAAATCTACTTCAAGTAGTAGTTCGGGAGTTATGGTCAAATGTGGTTCACATGATAATATTATTAACGATTATTATGGTCAATACAAGAAATCATCAAACTTGATTACCAAAATAATCTAACCCTTATGTCTCAGTGCAACCATGAGCAACTAATTCTTCTTTATAACGATCTCTAGTGCCATATCAGGTTTAACTTTTACTATGTACAACTATTTGAAATCGTCAACCTTTTTACCAACAAGTAATTCAAAAATTACACCAATGGTTTCACACAGAACAAGATGTTTACAAGCACCATATATGATGTAGGTTCATAATATGATATAGGTTCAGATTAATACAATAACTTACTTTAATTTAACTAGGTAATTACAATTAGAAATCTTTTTGGTATTTTTGTGACAACCAAATTGTACACAAATTTGAATACCAAAATAATTTTTTTTATAAAATGTCCTACAATATTTAAATTTATACCTTCCACGCTATATTTAAGTTTATGTTTGCACAAAAGGAAACAATTTATAAAAAAAGTGGGAGGGGTTTATATTGTGTATTAAAAGTGAATCAGATTTACAACCGGATTATTATAACATATCAGGTAAAAAAGAGAACAATATATAGTAATTAGATGCATACTTCTACATGCTAAGTCTTCTCGGATTTTCAAGAATCTTCCATGTTCTACGGATATTTTACCGTACTTACCCAAGAAGTACTTAAGAAAGTCACCATTATCTACAATCTACTGAACCTGAAATTTTAAGTTCATAACGAACCACGTGTGTATTTTGAGTACACATCAAGTTCATCACTTTAATAACTAAAGAATACTAGAATGTGTAACTAACTTTCCTTCCACAAAATAATTATCTCCTTGTTTCTCTAATATACCCCGGAAAATAAAAAATATTTCAAGAGAATGTAATAAAATATTATATATTAAAAAATATGGTATTAAAAATTATAATTAAATTTATATATAATGCTTAATAAAAATTTATACGGAAAGAAATATTTGTGAAAGGGCCTAATAACCTTATACACATTATAAATCAAAAAAAAAAACACCTTGTAACCCTAAAAAATATCCTTGAAAATAATATTTAATTAGGTGTATCAGTCTTTTACGTTCAAACCTCCTTTTAACAGTTGATAAGTTACACTTTTATACGTATGACTAGCTTAAAACCAAATTTGGTTCGATGTACCTAATAGTATATAGTTTTTCAGAATTTATTTTGAAGTTATAAATTTTATATATCTAAAATTTTAAATAATATTATTGAATAATATATATGTATGTGTGTGTGTATATATATAAGCTAGAGTTAAGTTTTATGGAGACAACCTTTTTATTGGAGACCTTGACGACTACTTATGTTCTACAAGTAAAATCTTGCATAAATATGAAACGTATTATTTTACGGATCTTGTTCTGTAAAGATCATTATTTTATTTAAAACCTTCAATATCATATATGTACTGCATGTAGAACATTGCAAAATATTTTACTCTACGAAACATATTTAGTTTGCAGAACATTTCTTCAGTTTGCAGAACATACACATAATTTTTAAATGAATTCAAAATATTCTTAGAACATACTTCACAAAATAATAATTTTTAAAGTGTTTTGATTGTAGAACATAGGTGGTCTCCGAGGTCTCCGAGGTCTCCGATGAAATAGCGGTCTCCATAGAATTTTGCTCATATAAGCTATATGTTAGTGTTAATTTGAAATAAGTGTTATTTTAAATTTAAAATAACAATATTATAATTGAAATATAAATACCTTTAACATGAATGATTAGTATTTTTATATATTTTTGTTCGACGATATTATACTAATAATGGACTAACTAATTATCCCTATTTTCGTATTAAGAAAATACTATATACATTACAGGAATGAAAAAGAGACAAATAAACCAACCAAACATACCATCAAATTTTAAATACTTCATTTAAGGATGTAAATGAGTCGATACGCTCACGAACACTTCGGTATTTAATTCAAAAAAAGTTTGGCTCGAGTTTGGTTCAACTTTTAAACGAGTTGAACATGAACATAACTTTAAGGTTCAGTTTTAAATGGGATGAACTCTAGCACAATATAGTTCGGCTCGAAAGTTCGCGAACAAGTTCGATTATAATGTTCATCAACAAGTTCTTAAATATAGTTCTTCAATTGGTTCGTGAGTATATGCACGAACATAATCATTAATAAAAGTCATGAATATGTATATGGATTAATACTTATACATGCTCATAATTATTTTAGGAACACGTTTATGACAAAATATTTAGTGAATAATTATTTATATATTTCTCTATAGATAAATTTGGCAATTTATTTTAATCCAATTATCTTGTTATTAAATTTTTAAATATATGACATATGCATGACTTATATGACTAATTTATGTGAATATTTTACTTAAAATTTTTTCATGTCTTCAGTTAGTAACGTAATTTATTGAAAATTAAGACTCTTAGTTATTTAAATTTATATTTTTAGTTTGTACTGTTACTAAAATTTCAAGTTGATAATTATTTATTATTTTAAAAAAAACAAGTGAAGCACAATCAAAAATTTGAGAATTGTGTTTTATCAAAAAAATATTGGTAATATGGGTCGAAAATGAACCCTAAAGAAATAAAAACAAATCATATTAATTAGACTTGGAATTCATATCCAAACCCCAATACAGACCAGGTTCGTCAAGGCATGTCACAGACCGAACAACATCCACGAATGAAGGATGTTCGTGTATAAGGCCTAATACGTCTAAAAGACTGGAAACGTAACATCCAATATGGACACTAACTTTTACATGGAAGGATCTAGAATCTATTACCTTATTGGAGTCCTAATTTTCTTGTAAGTTTGAGACTTTCCCACCAAGTCTCCCAACACTAATCTAACCATAAATTTATCCACTATACAAAGGGCTCTACCCATCAACCTAAAGTTACGTTTTTCCATGATTTTCTACAATAGAGAGATACATAGGCTTCTTACGAGGACGGGCAGTAGTGAACGCGAGAGCACCCATTAATGCTCGAAAACACAAACCATAGCATTAATTATTAACGAAGTCCTAGATTTTATTCAACGACAATTTGAATTACGAGAACGAGTTCGTAAACTAATATGTTGGTGATCAAGACTTCGTGAACAACATTGATGAGTTTTTCGTTGAACTATAGTTCGTGAGCTAGCTATCAGTGAACAAGATCGTGAATAATCTTTTTCGTAACGAGTCGATACATGACAAAAAAATTTAATTCGATAAAAGTTCGAGCTAAAGTTCGAGTTTGATATATTTTTAACAAACTAAAACATGAACAATTACAACCCTAGTTTTGGCTTATCTAACCCATTTTAAAGAGTACATAATATCTACCGGCCAATTAGGTACATTTTAGCTTTTTTTCAGCCCACATCAATCTTTTAAGAATTATTTTCAGTTTAAATTTAATTTTGGTTTTATCTTAGATAAATACTATACATTATTTTAAATTTAATTTTGGTTTTAGTTCAGATTAGTACAATACATTTTTTTTGGTTTTAAATTTAAATTTTAATGCAACACTAGTTTTGGTTGCATTATATTATTATTGTGTTGCAGTATGTCCCTAATGCAATGATTTGTATTGTTGGAGTTGATGGAAAAAACCCTTGCATTATGCAACACCCATTTTTTCTTATAAATGTCAAAAATAGGCACATTGCAACACTTTTTTGGCTTATTTCCACATTAAAAAATATTGAATTTAAGAATTTTGTTCTATTTTTGAAACTGATTAACATGAGTTAAAATACACTCTAACCAATGTAAGTTACTTATATCGGTGTTATTTTGATCGCTAAATAAAATTTAAATTAATTAAAATTTAAAATAATATAAATTGAACATATAAAAAAAGAATAAGAACTTAAATGAATTTTAAGCTATTATTAGTGAGGCCAAGAAAACATGTTTCCCGGAAAAAAATTGGAAGTAACGACATTGATAAATTTTAAGTAATAAACATTGTTTAGTATAATCAGCAATGATGAAGTGTAACATGAACCTGTATTCTATTTATTAAGAAAAATAGAAAATAGTTGAGGCCATGAAATAGATTTGCTAAGCAAGGCCCACCCCAAACTCAAACCAAAGTCGAAGAAAACTATTTCTGATCCATTTTACAACCCTGTCCAAATATCCATTTCTAGATCCATCTAGAATATTCAATAATCATTTATAAAAGAAATCTTCCCCTTCCTTTCCTCTGCCCATCATGTAGCACTGTTCTTTATTGTTCACACCTTCTCTTTCCCAAGTTTTTTGATATTTAAAATAAATATTGTTTATGTGGCTTTGAATATATCATGAATAGTAAAGTTATCACATTTGTCTTCTTTAATTGAAAGTTTCTCTTATTGGAGGTTGATGTGAAGAGGGTATAGATCTATCAGTTAAGACCTCAATGATTATTACAAAAGGTTATTTGTAGTTTTATTTATACATAGAGACCGACACTATAACACATGAATCTGTTTGTTCTCATAAAAAAGATTTTTCAACATTTTACGTAATCATTCCCACAAGCTCACAATATCAATTAAAGGTATGACAAAAAAAACTAATCCTTATATTTTTGTTTATTATTTAAACCCAATTATAATTTTTATCAATTCTGATATAGGTAGCCTTGTCCTCTATTCAATATTAAAATAATTTAATATGTATTTATTCTCCCAAATCATACACTTTCTAAATATTTATTTTCTTTTGGATATGTTGATCAATATTTTATTCTCAAATCTTCACATCATACTCTTTGTTCAATATTTACAGTAAAATAATGTAGAAAGTGCTCCTCAATATATTATGCAAAGATGTTGTAATCCTACAGGTATTTTATACAATATAATACACTAATGAAAATATATAGTTTTATTTGTTAATGATTTTGATGTGAACACATGGAGTCTAGCTATTTTTTTAATTGCATCCTAGTAATTAGGGAATACCAGTGGGACCATTTTGAAATTCAATTTGTGTATTCTAGCATATTCCTTTATTCAAGTGTGTTTTTAAGTGTTGTGTTAAAGTATATGACAAGATTATTTCCATTAATGTATTTAGAAATGATTGTGGGAAGTAGTTTAAAAGATAGTCTCTATCTTACAAACCATTGTAAAACTTGGATGTTGTAAAAATGATTCATGAAAACTCTTTTCATAAAAATAGTTAAACTAACATTATTTCATTAAAAAATTATTAGCTATTACTAAAAACTAAACCGATGCTAATGACATTGACTATTAGTTAAGGATGCCAACAACAGTTTTTGGAAGATCATCAGTTGAGTACATATCACGAAGATCCACTGGACCAGATGCAACTTCCACAGACATCCAAGGTGCTATTGCATTTGCAGAAGGAGAAACAATTGGCTCGAACTCCATTTCTAGAAACACTAGGATGATCAATAAAAAGTGTCTTGGGTTTGGACGCGCGTTCTTGCAAAGTTGATGCTGCCAATTAGGGATTTTTTAATTTTAGAACATAAACCTAGTTTCTCTTCTTATAAATATTCTATTGTAATTTTGAATCCTTACCTAAAATATGGTGAAAGATAAATAATAAAGTGGTCTTTTGTAATAGGAATTTTCAAATAATGTATATTTTTTTGATGTATGATTATTTTTCAGTTTTGAGCTTTTTGGGTACATGCCAAGTGGAAACCTTATTTCAATTTAATGTTTTTAGAGTCAGTAAATATGAAAAACTAAATATTTAAATAAACCTTAAAACATTATATGATGTTACAAATTTATAATTTTGGTTGAATTAAAATTAAGGGTTGTTGTCCATCACACTGTGTAGATCCAAAAAATTTAATATGTGCCAAATTCCATACCTATTGATGTACTAATTAATGATAAAATGATGTTGAAATATTATTTTGACAAATCATAATAAAGGGGAAATCTAAAAAGAAACAAGGCCCTAATTAGCATATTTAACACCCATACAAGAACATGTAGATAAACATTTGTCATAAGATATCATAAAGTATGTAACAAATAAGATGAGATGATATAGATAATCATAGACAAATTAAAATACAATTAAACTATGATACACTCATCAACAAATATGATATGGCCAAATCATAACCATGGCCAATCGCACTGCCACAAAAGTATAATGTTAGTATATCCTATATCACTCTAATATTTCAAATAGTCATATCTAAAATGAATAAATTTTAAAATTAGTAAAACATATGTTTAAATATTTTGAAAGAAAAATGAAACAAGTATTTAAATATTTATAAACAAAACTAAATATACTATAATACTTTGGAACATAACTAACATTTAAAATAAATTTCAAGAATCTGAAAGAAAAAATAGTATATTTTTTGTGGTTACCTAATAATTTTAAAGACCGATAAAAAATATTTTTAAAATTTTATAAAATATTTAAATTAATTTCAAGAATTAAAATGGGTGAAACAAATAAGAATGGAACGATTAGAATGAAGCAAGTCAAATTGTTGACGGATGAATTTGGTAATAATTAAATTTGAGGTCCGCCGCGGGAATCAAAATTTACGATGGTGGTTCTTCTATGGAAAAGTCATCGAAGTATGGTGGTTGTGATGAATTGGAGGCTGAGATTGCTTAGGATTGGTGGTGGCTCCTGAACGGTCTCGCTTCTCACCCCTTGCAATTTGCCTACGTATCCCTATTTATAGGGAATCAAGCCAACGTAGGAAACCTACAGGAACCGTTTTCTACTAGCTTTAGGAATGTCCGCCCATGAGGCCCAACCACAAAGGCCCAAGGTTCGTCCATGACTTCAAAATTTCACGGATAAGGGATCTCCTCGGCAGAGGATAACCCTTCACTATCCGCTGTCTCTGTAGTCCGTGGACGCAGATATAGCCTTGGTTTATCGCAAATATGGGACACATCCTTGTCCCCCGGATAAGGAGCCCCTGAGATTGCAGGATAAGTGATCCCAAGCTTTTGGGTGAAAGGTGCACGATACTCCAAAATCTCCCAACGAGGACACACCAGAGTTTACCTCACATCCCTAATATGTAATAAATATGTGTGTATGATTATTGTATGATTATTATTCCTTCTTGGAAATTTTATGATTATAAAAACAAATAAAGTTTAATTCAAGAGATAAATTAGTGAAACGCTCACTGGTCTTTTACTAAAAAATGTGATTTATGATTAAAGGCCAATGTGGGCCAATGTTTTTATTCGCTCAACTATTTTAAATAAATAAAAATGTTTTTGAAATCATTTAAAGATTGTTTCTAGAGGTTTCTTTGATATGATACTTGGAAACCTATTATGATACTTGTTGGGCATTTTTGGCCCACTCTTGCTTTGTGAATTCTTATTTCTTTCGGTATCAATGTGGATAAAAGTGAATAGCCCTTAATAGATAGCAGAATTGGATAAATCCCAGCTGAAGGAAGTTGGAGATATCAGAGCGAAAAATATGAGAAAGTTAGTAAAAAGGTATCAAAATTTTATTTAGTTTTTATAAATTTTAGATGGGTAGATTCTTGTTTCATACCATAACCTGTAAACGATACGGAATTGAGGTGTTATAACTGTATATTTATTTTAATATACAGGTTTATATTATTGAAAGATATTTAATGACACCCAATCCTGACCCCGGAATTGGGGATGTTACAGTTGTTATGAGAGCTACAGGTTATTGGTCCCTGAAATAAGAATATGTAGAAATTAAGATAAGATTGACAGTACAGATAAGATAGGAAAGACTTTAAGTAAGCTTATATTGAGTTTGAGTTGATTCTGAATAAGATTATCGAATATGATATTTATTACTCATATAAGATATTGTTAAGATAAGTGTGAGGCGAAAATATCGGCGTTATAGATATATTGAATACCTAGATCCTATAGTTATGAGGAGTCGACGGTTCGACAGATAACGGGTAAAATCCCCTAATTTGTATGTGGTTTAAAATGGATGTGGGATTGATTCTTTCAAGAATTGGTAAAATAAGAGACAAATGAGGTTTAGTATGTTCCGGTTTAGGATCGTGTAGTGGAATATAGCTAATGGCCTTTAGCCAAAAAAGTCAAGCAGGGAATTAAGGCTGCCAATTTTGGAGGCCCTTTTAACGGTTGGTCCTAGATATTGGTATGAGATTTTTTTTTGCTATTGTCATCCAATTCTCGGGCGCCGTGCAAGGAACGACACTTACCTTAATCGATATAATGAAGATTAACAAGAAGATACAACCTTATCTACAGATAGAGCGTTGAATTATGCCAATTGGTTGTAACTATGACATCAGGGACGATGATGAGAATATCAAAGATAGTATCAGATGCCAGCATTGAAGTTAAAATTATGAATAAGTTTGTATATAACGGTAAATGAAGTTTTCATTGACTAATAAAGGTGAAATGGACCTAATAAGGGGTAGAAGATAAACACAATGAAAGGACTCGTAAGTGGCCGTTTCCTTAATTAGGCACCTTATTGATAGATTACGAGAATAACAAACAATTCATATTGTAATGATGACCATGTGTGCGATTTTTAAAATTTTAAAAAAAGTCTTCGAAAAAGACTTCCTAACAAAGTTTCTAAAAGATATTTAAACAAAATGGGTTTTAAAAATTGGTTGCCGAATTACTACTTGAGTTTCCTATTTGTTTTAAGAGTTAGATTATCGAGAATAATACTTGATCTAGACTCAGTATTGATAATTCAGAGGGCCAAGTTTAAATTTTCCCGACAGAAGAGTGTAAATCTTGTTTAATTGTATCAACAATAGAATAAATATGCGGAAGAATTATTTATCCAATTCATGAAAATATTAAAGTTTAAAGGATTTGTTGATTCAAAAGAAGCTAGAGTATGGTTGAAGAGGATTCAGAGATTTCCAGATTTTTGAAAGAAGTATATTATTACTATCAAAAGAGTTGATATGTTGCATGATCAATGGTTATTCTATGCGTCATAGACGAAATTAGAAGTTATAATTGTAAATCCCATAAGATCGCAACTATGATCAAGTTATTAAAGTATCAAATATGAAGGCATGACGCTAAAAATACAAGACATACATGGCAGGGAGGAAGCGAGAAGTTATGACTACAAATCCAACGAGAAGAAAATTATGGTCGGATTGTTAAAATGTTAGAGGTATTTTCAGAAGACTCCCCAACATTATTATCTGACTTGGATTTGGACCTACTGATCAAACGACCCGTGAAAGTACACATAAGTGAAGGGTGGATGACGACCAACGCTATCATTCTTTTCTATAATACGATATCATATACTCTTCTTGATTGTGCATGAGCTTCTTTCAGTGATAAGTTATATGAGGCAAAAAGGAAAGAAAATTTATTATGTTCCTTTAAAATCATTTCTTCTTCAAAATACTTCCTTCTAATTGAGATAAACAGTGTTATAGTGTGATACTTTGTATGAATAACGAAGAGTCTGGTGGGACGCCACCTAATCATGTGTTGTATACCATATAGTATGAAAGACTGGCCATCTTGAGTACAAATATGGTTGTCTCATTCATATCTAAATCATCACTCGTTCTTTCTTCTATATTCATGATTTATGGATTTATAGACCATTTCAATTATTTCGTTGTACTATTGTTCTTCATAAAGTTTTCCAATCAGAATCATATACACAAATCCCACCCCTCTTGTGTGCCTTGGAAGAAATAAATTAATGACGTACAGTAGATGGAAGAACATATTGAGTATGGATACCATTTCAAGCCAATAGATGGTGTACATTTATGCTCAAAGAAGAATTATTATTCAAATAACGTGGTTGTTACGGGACATCGAATCAGATGCAGATATATATTATGCATGATTGTTTTATTTTGGAAATTTTAACACAGCGTTATATTGTGTTAACATAACACTTTTCGAAAAAAAATTTTGATGTGAAATGGATTAGTTAGAGAACCGTATTAGGTAAATTAACCATAAGAATAAGAAGGTAAAGTCATGTACACCAGATAAGGAAAATGATTGATTAGAGAGCAGAAGTGAATGAAGAACTTCTTAATAATAACCAGACAAGCGATTAATATATTGCGAAGATGAAGCACACCTCAATCCGGTGGGAGATATGTGTCATAAAGATTCGAGAATCGAAGAAATTCTAATTACAAAAAAATTTCGAATATGTTCCTCGAGAAATTGTTAGGCTTCTCAGTTTAAGCAAATGGTTATGGTAAACTTGATATTAGAAACTGAGCCAGCGATGAAGGTTCCTTAGTGAAAGACATAAGTAGAGATAAAGAACTAGTGATCCAATTGTGAAATCTTTTATGAAATAATGCGTTAAAACCAAATGAATCTTCAAAAGACTGTGACAATGTTGGTTGAGACCATGTGTTGGTTGTCAAAAGTTAAACAAGTTAACTAGTAAGAATAAAGTTTTTGAGAAATAGTAGAATAATTTGTAATGATATTCTGATACGATCAGAAGAAATGAGAAAAGGTATGAATATATTAAGAGTTGTTCGTTATGATCTTAAGTTAAATTAGAGATAATTATTGTGGTGGTTACTGATATATATGGTTTGTAGTATGTTATGTCTTATAGTATTATGTAATGAGAAGTTTGGATGGTGGCAGTTGATTGGTATACTTGTTGGTTAATTGATGGTTATTTGGGTGACTGTTGGTTGTTTGCATGATTTTTGGTGTCGGCTTGAGTTCGATTGGTAGTCAATAATACAGAGGAGATGCTACCCAAATTTTCGGAAAATAACATACTTTTAAAGATAGAAAGTATACTTCTGTATGTTATCGATATCCCTGTTGATATCTGAAATGATTGCGATCTCGGTTCTTGGTAGTGGTTCTTACAACCAAATCGACTTCATATAATTGGTTTTGAATTCGTCTAACTAGTCATCACTTGGTTCAATTGATCAATTAAAAAGCGCTAATTGATTAATTTTATCAACTAATGGTCAGTTAGATGGGAATCGATTCCAATAGAATTAAGTCAAATTTTGATGTGATTTTCAAATACGAAATCAAAGCAATGATGAATTTGGAGGAAGTAAGGACACTAGTAGAATTCAGAAGTTTACTGGAATTACCGCGATGTTACTACAAATGTACGAGGCATTATGTGGATGAATATGCCCTTTGCAATAGACAAGGGAAATATAAAGTTATTTGTATAGATGAGTGAGGGGAATGTTTCCAAGAACTAAAATTCAAGATAGAGCAAAACGAAGGAAGGAATAGAATGCCAAAGGGAGGTTGAATAAAAAAGAGATTAGTAACTACACCAAATGGATGTTGTTAGATGATCAAAGAGATTTTATCATCTGCAACCAGGTTTTATTAAAGGACTTGAAGGTATACCTATATAGAATGACGATGTAATGAGAATTACACCGGAATACCAGAATACTCGCGAATACAGGTATCCGACATATGGTAGAAATTAATAATGAGAGTATACGAGTAAAAGATGTGGAAGCATCGGTTATTGAAGGAAAAAGTATGCAAAATACATAGACTCTAACAAGTTAAGATATTTCTTCATCTAGAGAAAGTCAAATATGAGACAAGGACGCGGGTTAAAAATTGATTAAAGATGGTAGTTATAGTTGATTGAAGAAGATAATTGAATGATTAATAGTTAATTGAGCAAGACTAACGAGATAGTTGACAGTCTCAGTGAAACAAAAGGATGGATTTTTGTAATTTTATCAGCAAGGATAGAAAAAGGGTTCAAATACTTATGAACTAAAGGCTTTCATTCCGGAGTTAGCCACATGAATGGTTTATTTTATGAAGAACCGATCAGTACTATTGAGAAAAAGTACTCACTTATATTAAAAAGAAATAACGAGCCATGAGAATAAAGAACTTAAACAGGATAGGAAGTGGAATCAAAAGGATGATAAGGAAATGTTAACTTGCCCAGGATGTAAGTACGTGATGGATATCGTGGGTTCTAGAGCTAAAGTGAAGAACGTAATGAAATGTCTATAACTTGAAATAGGGATATCAATCTAAGAATACGATTAAATATTGAGAGATAAAAGGAGATATTGATTGACTTGATATAAAATCGGAGAAGGTAGAACATGTAAGTAAATGATATGACTACCGAAGAATCAAGGCCAACATTAAAGGAGGGATATATTACTGTAATCGTTTTGAAAAATAATACATCTCGTTAAGGGACATTGTAGTGAATTTATTGGAGAACCAAATACCGATGAAATGTGATTTGATTTATTATTGATAGGTTAAGCAAACCTAATCCTTTTCTTTTATTAATTCAATTCATCCGATAAGTGAATTCGTTGCTGCTTGAAGAGCTTGTAGTACATCATCAGATCCAGGAATTGATTGTAGATCACCAATAATATTTGAATCAAGATTTGACAGAAGTATTTAAAATAAAAAGAATCATGTCGAACCAGAATAGTATGTACCACTCCTAAATGAACTGGCACCACGGAAAGCAGAGCTAAAGGTAAGAATTTAGTAAAACATCGATGACTCAAGAGATTCAAGTTATTTCCAGAATATGATAAAGAATAAATATTTAGAAGAAGACTTTCTGATAATATGAGGTGAAGACAAGAATAAACGTTATATGTAGTTGAACGTCAAGGAAGGACATTACGATTAATTTTTATAACACAACCTTCTAGAACCAAACAAATGATAATACGGGTTAAAATATATGGGCGATGTATCCAGATTAATATATTTATTCTAAATAGTAAAATATTTTCGCTTGACGAATATATTCAATTGTAATTCAAAGAACATTATGGGATGGCAATAAATTCGTACGTCAATCATATCTAGTTGAGAAGAGTAAGGGAACGATTAAAGAACTTTAAATGTTATTCGAAGCAATCATAAGCTAGGTTGATTGAACAAAGAAATACGTGGAGAATGTAGTTAAAGGACCGGTAATTGTTGGAAGTGTTTATGAGCACGAATTATTAGAATTAGAAAGAAAAGAAAATTAGTATATATTATGTTAGTCCTTTTGGGACAGTAAGATAGGAAGGAAGATTGTGAGTGAGTTGGCTTTATCGCCACACGTAAAGCAAATTCATAGGGTGTTTATATGTGTATAGCCAGGAAGAGTAAATTTAGCTCTATTATATATATAAAATGGAGACTTGAGTTAGATGGTACGAGCAACTGGTAGAATATGATATTAGCAAGTGCCTGTTGAGTAATTATTGTTATAGTGGGTTAAAGTTTATGGAAAAGTTGTAAGGTTGAGAAGTCAACTTAAGAAATTTTAAAGGAGATACTTAAAAGTATCATTATATATTTCTTAGCATGATTTTGAGGACAAAATCCTTTCAAGGGGGAAGGATATAATGACCGAGAAATTTATGATTGTTTTGTGATATATTAAATGAGTATTATGTGAATTATGCTTTTATAAAATTGTGATTGGTCATAAAAGGTTATCTGTTATGTGTTATATGTGTTCTGTGTGTTTCGGGTATTTCATTACGTGTTAAATGGATTTAAATTAAAATTTATACTATCTAGGTTTTGTTTTAATAGCTGATGATTCATATATAATTATTGGCTTTATTTTGCATCATTTGGCGTATGCAATATTGATTTTTTGAACATTTAGTTAATTTAGAGTATGTTTTATTTCGTGAAAAATGATCTTTCCGGGCCCCTACAAGGACGTCAAAGTCCACAAAAATTGTATTTTTGTTTTTATAAAATTATGTGACTATCAAATATTCATTATTGTTGCATATTTGAATTATTCATAATTTTTGAAAAAATTTGACATAATTTTTGTATTAGTTGGATTAAAAATTATTCCCCGTTAATTATTAATTTTCGGCTAATTATTTTTATTAAATGATAAAATTAGGCCCTAAATAATTTTGGGGGTAAGGTTTTTTTATAACTATAAATTCTATTTAATTTTTATTTAATTATTATTTTATTATATAAAAATCAGAAAAATAAATAAAATTTGAAAATTCTCTGAAAATTGTTCTTGAATGTTCTTGAGAATCAAATCCAAATTTGGAGGTGATGTGGATCTCATAAATCAAATTCTGAGTAACCGTTGTGAAGCCCTTTATTTGTTCTACCCATTTCAATCATCAAAATCACAAAACGATTGGTAATTCTTTAATCTCAATTTTATGATTTATACTCGATTTGGGGCTTTTTATTTTTGGGGTTATTCAATGAATTTGATGATTGCAATAGCTTCCTGATAGGATTTTGAATCGATTCATGTATTTTCTTGCACCAAACGATTACTGGAATAGTGAAGTGGAATTCTTGAAGCTTAGAGTTTTTTTATTTCTGATTTCTAAATTTGTGTGAGTTGGTTTGATGATTTTGATTATAATAGTTAATTGTACGTGTCCATAGCTTTATTTTAACATCTGAATCTGTGATTTTGGTTTAGTGTTGCCCATAATCAGACTTTGGTCGGAAAAGCTCGGTTCTTCACTGGCTTACATGGCTATTTTGTCAGATGTGGTCACGAATTAGTCGTTTGTGGTAAATACCGGCATAAATGAACAGCTGGAATGAGTTGGAATATGATTGATATAGAAACCAAGCAGAACGACCCAGTTTCTGGCAAAAATCGAAGCCGCCGGAGAAGTTTCTGATGACCGGAATTCTTCGCTGGTATCTGGGTTCTTGATAACCCGTTTCGGTTCTTGGTAACCCGCGAGGTGACCTGGGTTTGACCAGTTTTCAATCTTTTTTTCCCCAAAAAATTAATTTAAGTAAATATTTTAAATAATTAACTAAATTATTTTAATTCCAGAAAATTAATTTTCTTTATTATTTCCAAAAAAATTCAAATTGAATTTAATTATTTATAATTTAGTTTAATCAATTATTTATGGATTTAATTAATTGATTAATTCATTTAATTAATTAATTTTATCTATAGATAGTTAAATAAAATGTAATTATTTATAATTGAGCAAAATAATGATTTAAAAATCATTTTGAGCTTTTAAAAATTATATAAAGCTTATTTAAATTTCAATTAATATTATTATTAATTGAATTATTCTTATTTTATTCGTAATAAATAGACCGTTCGTCCGTTTAATACGAAACGAGCGCGTACAGAATCAGAAAAATATCGTGCTTCGATTAAAAATATGTTCAAGACATAAAATCTTTCGTTTCGAAAGGTCTCTTGAGTTTGTCAACGATTTTGAGTCGCGAAACTATCGAAAAGTCGTATTTCGACTAGGTTTCACTTTTAAACATACCAAGTGAAATGTTTTGACGAACTGAGTTATATGTTATATGAAATCTGTGATACGTACCTTATGTATTTACCTGTTATGTAAATTATGAGTCCCCGTGTCTATTAAACTTTATGTGATTGAAACTGATCCTTATCTGTTATTATCGGGTGGTTAGATGATAAGGATAAACATTTAATAGACAATTATATATTGTCGGTTAATTAAAATAGTATCTTTTATGATAGATGCACCTAGTTTAAGGTATTCAAAGCCATATATTGATAATAAAAGTAAAGCTTGATTTTGCGTGGTAATGAGATGAGTGGATACAGGGTAGAGATGAATATAGAATGATAGCTAAAAGTTAGAAAGCGGATAAATTGAGGCAACTATTCCTAAACTTTCTTCTAATATACTGCAAATATTTCTTCCCTATTCTAAATTCAGAATAGTTAAATGTCTTTATATTTCGCTGTAATTACTCTTAATTATGTAAGTACCTTTTTTGTTCTTGTTCCTTAGTATGAATTGTGATCTCTTGAACAAATACCCATTATTTTGGGTTATTTGCGAAGACTGAATCAGGATATTTTGAAATCAAAGTGATTTGACATCAAAATAATCTATGGACTGTATGGTTACGACGAGGGCCAGTGATGGACTAGACCCTAAGGGCCAGAGATGGTTGGACCCTTAATTACGAAGGCCATAGTGCCTGGGTACCTTATATGTTGGGGGGTCTATACAGATGGATATAGATCTCCACTGTATCTTGACTGATCAGCAGGGTATAGTGTATATGTTGGTTCTAATATCCAGTCTAATTTATCGTTGATCGCCATTAACAGAATTCCTTCTTGGAAAGTTTATGATTATAAAACCAAATAAAGATTTAATTCAAGAGATGAATCAGTGAAACGTTCACTATTCTTTTACAGAGAAATGTGGTTTATGATTAAAGGCCAATGTGGGTCAAATTTTTATTCGCTCAACTATTTTAAATAAATAAAAATGTTTTTGAAATCATTTAAAGATTGTTTCTAGAGGTTTTTTTCATATGATACCTGGAAAACTATTATGATACTTACTGGGCATTTTTGGCCCACTCTTGTTTTGTGAATTCTAATTTCTTTCAGTATTAATGAGGATAAAAGTAAATAGCCCTTAATAGACAACATAATTAGAGAGATCCCAGCTAAAGGAAGTTGGAGATAACAGAGTGAATAAGTTGAGAAAGTTAGTAAAGAGGTGTCAAAATATTATTTATTTATAAATTTTAGAAGGTTAGATTCTTGTTTCATACCATAACCTGTAAATGATCCAGAATTGAGGGGTTATCTGTACATATTTATTTTAATATACACCTATATATTATTAAAAGTTATTTAGTGACACCCAATCCTGATCCCGGAATTGGGGATGTTACATTTTATACATAGGATATACGGCTTATACATGGGAAGACCTAAAATATTTTAGCATGCGTGATTCCCTTTGGGTAGGAAGGCATTACATATGTAAAAATATGTATGTTGATATGTGGGAAAAGGATGAATCTGAGTAAATACTCGATTCCTGGATTAGGTTTGCTTGGGTCTATGAACCTGGATGGATAGGTTCGTATGAAAATACGAGTCTATAAGATTTCCGCGGGTGCATGTTGATCTAAGGGAAGTTGAGATAGTGTAGATCCTGTGAAGTTTTACATAAGTATAGTCGGAGTGCGAGGTACTTGCACAGGGAATAGGGGCTTGCAGGGAAGCTATTAAGTGTAAGGACTTACGAAGATGTAAGTTCAGGTTTAAATATAAACTATGGGATAGAAATTGGAATTAGAATTGGAGTGGGAAATAGAGGTAGTCATAAGACTATAGAAGATAACAAAATAAAATGATAAGAGGTAATCCTGATCTATTCTAATGTTTAATTGCATGCATAAAATAAAAGAAATAAATTATTAGATTAGTCTTTCCGAGTAATGGTAAGTAAGCTAGCTTTGATATAATGTTACATGATCGGTTCGTATCATAACTTCAGCTAGGGGTACAAGACCGTTATGGTACCTCAATTAAGAAGCTTTATGCGTGAACAATTGATTACCTTAGTCTCTTTTTAATTAGACTAATATAAAACTGGTTTGTATTAAAAGAGGAATTTGAATTCATTTAGCTAATTTTTAAGTTTCATTCAAAATTTGCATAATACAATCATGGGGACCATTGCTGATATAGTAGGTTGAGGTTTGCATGTAAATAAGCTATTTTTAGGTATAACTATGCATATGAACCTTAGCAGGATTAAACTTAGAACTCGTGCAAGTAGCAAATATCCGGTATGCTATTAAGAAACAAATTATGAAATTTGTACTAAAGGATTTTGTTGGCTGAAATTGCTTGAAGTAAAAAGAATATTTACAAGTTAGGAAAATATTTATGAAATTTTCATTTGGTTTTAATTAAGGTACGTAGATTACATTTAAAAACAAAAATAAAATATTGAAGAAAAGGTGTGCATGATAGCCATATCTTGGTAAGGATTTTGAGTTTATTATTGGTCATTTATTCTTTAGCTATTTTATGGATAAAAGTTCACTTTATAATTTAAAGGTTAGGTCTATGAAACTTTCCTTTAAGGAAGGTACGTATAATGACCTGAACCCGGATACATATTAAGTTGTTATTGATTATAAATGATAGGTAAGGTAGGCTCAAAATCGGGAACTCTAGGCTTTGGTCGCGTTCAAGGGGCTTTACTTGGCTAGGGTTGATGAGAATTAGATTAATTTTACCATGGTAAAAATCTAAGTCATTATGAAGGTCTTTGTACAAACATCCCCCAAGTAATATCTTATAAGCATTACTTGTATAATTTTCTTAGACTAGTATAAGTGGGGGTTAGTTACAAGACCTAGGAATAAGGTCTGCACCTAGTTTGGCTCCTAATAAAGTACATTTCGGTAGAATATAAAATCTCATGGAGTGGATAGAGTACGTAAAGTGGAATCCGGGCATATGTTATTCAAACTTAGAAAAGAATTGAGGGAATCGTAAGGCTTAGGTTTATATACGTACCTTAGGTTTGGCTTTTGGGTAAAATAAATTAAATTGCTTTAAGTTGAGAAATATTTTTTTCCTTAGAATAGGAATATTAAACTCACTTATAAATTGAATGTCTGACATCTTTTTATGTGTGATAAGAGCAAAGTTCTATGGAGACCATATTTTTTTGGAGACCTTGAAGACCACCCGTATTCTGCAATTAAAACACTATGAAATATATTATTTTGTGAAGTATGTTCTACGAATATCACTAATTCATTAAAATTGTTGAAAATCATTTAAGCTCAATAAGTATAATGTGTATGTTCTGTAATTTGAACAAATATTCTGCAAACTAAACATGTTTCGTAGAATAAAACATTTTGTAATGTTCTACATGCAATACATGTATGATATTAAGACTTTGGATAAATTAATGATCTTTGTAGAACATAATTTCAAAAATTAATATATTTTGCAATGTTTTTATGTAAACTTTAGTTGCAGAACATAAGTGGTCTCCGTGGTCTCCAACAAAAATGTGGTCTCCATATAACTTGACTCTATGTGATAATAACTTATATGTGCTTATATCCAATACATTAGCTGCAATGTACTATATTTATACCGGGTGATTGCTTATGTATGCATATTTATGATATCTAACATGATGCATGTGGAATATGACATTCTATTATTTGACTGGTTATTAATCATTTTATGTGTTTTATTATATGTTGAGCTACCCAACCTGTGGAATTAGCTACGTATATAGACCACTAACATGATAGGTTCAAACAAGAGCATGAACCGTTAATGAAAGTCTGATAAACAAGTACGGAAGGACATTACACTTGATAAATTATATCTGCTCTCACAAGATGATTTCCAATGTAGGGTTCAGTGATGTACCTGAACTTGAGCGTAAAGCAATGTCACAAAAAAAGAGATAAGTTCTAATCTTACATTTCTATATATTTGGTATCATGCATGATTATTATCCATTTATTAAGTTACTATATCATTTTAGAAAAAGGTTCTCAGTGTGAACCTCATCATTTCAATTGATTGATTATCTATCTTAGATGCGCTAATGTTTATATAATTTTGAGGCATGAAAATTACATGGATTTGAACACAATAGATGATTATATCATGAACATTTACTTACCTCATGCATAAGGTTTAAAATTATATTCAAACTTGCTAGACATACTAGCAACTTGAGGAGGTCTCCGTAGCCCTCCTGTGGTCCCTCTTATAGATTTGGACATGCCCCGTAACATATATGGACACGGTTTAGAAAAGCTCCATGATATATGGGCACGATTTGGAAAAGCCCCATGGTTTATGGGTATCATTCAAAAAGTACCAGGAAAATTATTTAACACCCTAAGAGGAACATCTGGATGAATGGTTGATAACATCTGAAAGTTATGACAATATGTCTGGAAGAGTATGTTCACCAAGGTTCTACTTGATTGCTAAGGTTGCTATGGTTTTACATATATACATACATTCATTTCCACATGTATATTTACACTGGCATCTATGCATTATATAGGCTTGAGCTACATTTGTTATATGTGTGAGCAACTTAGCTCATATTTCTAATCATTTCTTCGAGTCATTTTTATAAGTACAGATTATGGAAGAGATAAGCAGCAGCATAATGGTTCGAGCTTAATGTGCTATTCAAGAGGGATTCTCGTATGAAGATCAACTTCGGAGAAGAAAAGAACATCACAAGGAACAACGGAAAAGGAATTCAAAGAACAAGGATCTTGGAAGCAATCTCGTTCAAGGAAGTAGCGGGGGTCGTGTTGAGGAACTCTAGCTTTAGCTCCAACTCAAAAATAAAGAGCGTGGGATTATGTTAAAAAGCTAATGATACACGATGTGGAAGCTATGACTTTCTCTGAGAAGGATAATGGAAAATTGAACCTCGTATTTTTTCCAGATCCTATTGCATTTTATGCTTCAAGGAACCGAGGTGTAGTTGTTGTGCCCAAAATCTTGCATGGGCTCGATTTAAGGCCCATAAGGAGATTTAACCTCGATGAGATGGTTTGGTGCAAAGTTGGCCCAATGATTGATAGTTTGGAGGTACTTATACTAAGGTGCAATGTACCAGTTGAAGTTGCAGCTTACTGAGAGAGGTTTTCCTATCTATATAAAGATGCAGGCCACCATAGGAAGTTAAAGCTGACTAGCAGAGGTTTCACTGGATTCTGGGAAGGCAGGAATGGTTGTGGAAGGTGTTGTTGCCCAGCAGGTGAAGTCTTGGTTAGGCAGGTGAGGTGCTGGATGCACAGTGGCAGCTGATCAGGCTGGAAAGGTATTGGAATAGGCGTAGAAGCACACCTCCTGGGCAAAACTAGTATTGAACAAGGACTGTACCTCCTAAATTAAAAAGAATGCACTCTATCTTCAAGGAGTGGCTTCCTAATGCATTTCAACCACTAAAAACATGGTGATAACTCCTAATTAAAGGATATATACCGGATTTATTGGATAATTACATTTAACTATAGACATATTAAGTTTTGAGATAATGACTGGCTAGGACACTAGAAGCTCACTTGGAAGTGGTTGAATAAACATTGGACACATAGAATGGCTTATCAAAACGTGGCTTTCCCATCAATTAAAGGAGTCCTAAATCTAAGAACTACATGGGACTTGATTACTATAAACATAGGATATGTAAACACTTTGCAAGGGTTAGAAAATATTGATTCTTATTTTATTTTACAAGGATCATGTAGAAAGTGGAACAATAAGCATATCTTGGCATCCCCCTTAGCCATATAGGACTTACTCCACCTCCCATGCACGAAAATCTTTAAAACTCAGTCCCAAAAATGTCAAATATCTCCACCTACTCCGGCTGGCGAACCCGGAGCTTTCATACATATGTGCTAGCTTAAAACTAAATTTGCTTCTACGTATGTAATAGTATAAAGTTTTTCGGAACTGAAATTGAATTAAATATTCTAAGATATTAATTTTATATACCCAAAATTTTAAACAATATTATTGAATAATATATATTATATATATAAAAAAAGCTATATGTTAGTGATAATTTGAAATAAGTGTTATTTAAAATTTAAAATAATAATATTACAATTGAAAGATAAATGCTTTTACATGTATGAATAGTATATATTGATGTGTTTTAGTTCGACAATATTATACCAATAAAGACCAACGAATTATCTGTAGTTTTATTTTTATAAAATACTATTAGATATTACAAAAATGAAAAGGAGAAAAATAAACCAACCAAACAAACCATCAAATTTTTAATATTGCGGTTAGAGCTGTCAACGAGCAGATACGCTCGGGAACACTTTGTTGTTTAATTTAAAAAATAATCGGCTCAAGTTCGGTTCAACTTTTAAACTAGTCGATCATGAACACAACTTTAAGTTTCAATTTTAAATGATATGAACTAGAGCACAATATAGTTTGGTTCGAAAGTTAGCGAACAAGTTCGATTACAATGTTCATGAACAAGTTCGTAAATATAGTTCTTCAATTGGTTCATGAGTATTATGCACGAATATAATCATTAATTAAAGTCGTGAATTTATATATGGATTAATACTTATACATGCTCGTAATTATATTGCAAACACACTTATGACAAAATATTTAATGAATAATTATTTATATATTTATCTATAGATAAATTTGGTAATTCATTTTAATCGAAATATTTTTTTTACTAAATTTATAAATTTATAACATATGTGTGACTTATATTATAATATATGACAGATGGTACTTTTGTGACTATTTTATTAAAATATTATTGATGTATCCAACTAGTAACGTAATTTAATCAAAATTAAAATTCTTAGTTATTTAAATTTATATTTTTAGTTTGCAGGGTTATTGAAATTTCAAGTAGATAATTACTTATTATTTTTTTAAAAAAAATAACTAAAATCAAAATTTTGGGAATTGTGTTTTATCAAAAAAATATTGGTGATATGGGTTAAAAATAAACCCTTAAGACTTAAAAAAATTGCATTAATTAGACTTGGTATTGATGCAATGCCCATTTTTTCTTGCATATGTCAAAAATAGGTCCATTGCAACACTTTTCTGGCCTATGGCCACATTAGAAAACATGGCATTTAAGCATTTTTAGCGTAGTATTTTAAGAAATATATATTATTTATATACCTTTTATTTTGGAAAATAATAACATATGTTATTTATACTGGTTTTATTTTTATTTCTAATTAAAATTTAAAATAAAAACCGATTATATAATAAATAAATAATATATGAAAAGAGCTTAAAGGGATTTATAGCTAGTATTAATAAGGGCAATAAAATATGTTTTCGGTAAAAAAAAAGGGAAGTAAGCATTTACAAACTTTAAGTCATAAGTTTAATTTGATTTGTCTTGTATAATTAAAATATTTAACTCTAATATAAACAAGTCTTCTATTTATTAAAAAAAGTAGAAAATAATTGAGCCCATGAAATAGATCTGCTAACCGAGGGCCACGCCTAGCCCAAAAATCAAACAAAAGTCCAAGAAAAAAGATCATGATTATTTCTAGTCCATTCTAGAACCCTGTCCAAAAATCCACATCTAAATCTTTCTAGAACTTTTAATAATGATATATAAAAGAAACCCTCCCATTCCCTTCCCTTGAACATCGTGTACCACTGTTCTTTTGTTGTTTTATGATATTTAAAATAAATATTGTTTATGTAGCTTTGAATATATCATCAATAGTAAAGTTATCACATTTGTCTTCTTTAGTTGGAGATTTCTCTTATTCCAGTTTTATGTGAACAAGGTACGCATTTATCACTTTTGACCTTATTGATTATTAGAAAAGCTTAATTGTAGTTTTATTTACGCATATACATTTATGTGATTATTTTCATTAAAAAAAGATTTTTCAACATTCTACCACATCATTGGAACAACTAGACAATATCAATTAATGGTATGACCAAAGAAACTAGTAGTTATAATTAAGCTCCTAATTTGAGCCCAGTTACAGTTTTTTATCAGTTGTGATATTGGTAGTGTTCTTCTCTATTCAATATTAAAAACAAAATTTGATATGTATTTATTCTCCGAAATCATAAACTTATTTATTATTTATTTTCTTTTGGATATGTTGATTAATATTTTATTCCAAAATTTTTAAATCTCACTTTTTGTTCAATATTTAGAGTGAAACAATGAAGAAAGTGCTCGTGAATATATTTACGCAAAGATGACCGATATCTTACAGGTATTTTACATAATATAATACACAAATGAAAATTACAGTGTTATTTGGTAACTACTATGGCTCTATTTGGAAGTGCGGTTGAAAACTGCTGTACAGTGAGAAAAAGTCCTGGTGGAAAAAGTGCTGTCACGAAAATTAGATGACTGTTTGGTAATTTTTTTAATTTATTCATATTTTGAGATATAATATATTAAAATAATGTTTTTGAGAAGGTTTGATGACGAAACTGATAGAAACTTCTTACAAAAGCTGAAGATGAGGGGACATGCTTTTCCAACAGCAGCTTTTAGACGAAAAGCGCTTTTCAGATAACAGCTTTTAGAATTTATCAAACACCGTTCTAACAGATTTTTGTTTATGACAGATTTTCAACAAAAAGCTATTGTAGCTTTATACAAGAGCAATGTAAAAGGTTACAAAAAGTGTCACCTTGGCTATATGACCTGAAACCCATGTCTATTAACATATGTCTAGTAGTGAATCATTTTTATTTTGTGTTTTGTTAGCATGTAGGTGCATCTGTGAATCTGTTTTATTATGAACTGTAGCCTAATTTGTGCCTTAATTATTCAATAATGTTTATGGGCGGGAAAAGCCATATAAACAATTATTATTTCTTTGTACTGATATCCTTCCATTTTCCAGGCCAACGTCTTATTCTTCTCATTTAATTCAAAGAGAAGAAAAAAACAATATAGGTCGCACTAAGAAAAGGTGAGCTTTTAGGTATCTCTATTTTTCCCTTGACCTTCACAAAGTTCCATTTTTACGCGTGTTATGTTTTTGAAAGGTTTGTCCTTTGAGTTCCGTTTCAATTGTAGCCTTACCGATTCCTTTCTTGCTGAGATAGGCACATAGATTACACCAGATACTCTTTAAGCCTAATAAACTCCAAGATGGTACAAAGTTGGCTTATTTTGTCAACGGAAAGGTTATGTATGATTTATGTTACACTTTATGATACTTCTGATGGCTTTCTTCTAATTTTATAATTTAATAAATTTAAGTTTGCAGGCTATATGTACGGGCTACGAGCAGGGGAATGGAATAGTCTATAGTCACTGCTATAGAAAATTAGATTTATTTTCTTCATACGGAATTTTAAACTCTGGTCAGCGTAATTTCTTTCATGTTCGTTTCAGACTCACTTCCCTACTCTTGCTTTGCTAATGGATGATTCATTACATATTCTTTACATATTGGAACATTTATATTTTACATAGTGCGCTGCAAAAGCATTTTAGATCATGCCCAAATATAACTAGAGTGTCCATTACCAAGGACGACGAAGTTTCTTTGATGAAGTTTGTTTGAAGGGGTGTGTGCACCTTCAAAATTTATATTTCATTGAAAAGTAACTAATGAAGTCAAATACTTGTCTTTTTGCTTGATTCCTTCGTGGGTTTTGATTTATGTTGCTTTTGGGGTGCATCATTGCTTATATGGATTTTGGTGATACTAATGGTCTCACTATTGTTGGTTGGTGTTTGATGTCAACAAGTTATGAATGTGGTATTGATATGTAGGAAATGACTTATATAATTAGAATAATTCATGATAGATGGAGTATTTAAGAAGTTGTCGATATTGAAATTTGACAATTGTTTAAATGATCGTTAACTTGATAATAATGCTTCTTCTTGTTTGGAGCTTGTTAGCTTTTAAGTTTTTTTATATTTTAGTATCGTTGGCAAGTTTTGACTTACTATTGGTTAATATATCAGTTTTGTTTTTGTTGGTTTGGTCATTGGTTTGTTGGATATGTAAATATAACATATCACTTCAAATGTGTAAACTGATGTCTATAATAACAAAATAAAATAATTAAAATGTGTAATTTTGTTCCTAAAACTAGTGTATATAATGGAAAATAACATCGGCTAGAGAAATTACAAACTCATGTTAAAGCTAATATACTATTGCTAAACACTGCTTCTTTTGCAATTTTTGACATCAGTCTGTGTACAAAAACGATGTCTGAAGTGGTCTTTTACAACGACACAAAACCGATATAAGGAGAGGGACCTTTCTCTACACCCACGAAGACATCAATTCATTTTTTTAACATCGGCTTAAAACTGATGTATATTGATGTATTTCTAGTAGTATATCCTTTATATTTTGTGTTTTGTTAACAACTGTTTATTTTGAAAAATTCAGCTAGATATTGTAAAAGATCACATGTTCTATAGTTAATAATTAAATAGATAGTAGTGGTTTTATACTATCAAAAAATTTGTTGACTTATTTTTTGCAAAATTGATTGTATTACAAATTTTCTACAGTAAGACCTCAACAAGATACATGACGCTCAGCAACGAGATAAAATAGTTCATCTTATGGTCCCTTTAATGTTTTTGCTTGCAATCTTGTAAATAGGCTCCTACGAATGATGTTCATGCATCTTAGTCTCCTCAAATTGGCTCTAAGTATATGTCTATATATAGTTTCGAAGATTGGTGGTCACTTGGTACTTCGATATTCAAATCCACCAACCTTAATACTTTTTTTAAATTACTTTCTTAAATGAGTGACTCATTCCTCAAACCACTCATTTTTATGCTTTTAACCATTCTTATTAATCATTCTTAGTGTAATATTATTGAATGTATTGGTAGATAAGTAGACAATATCGTATTCAATGATTCTACTTAATTAATCATTTTTAGTGAGATGTTATTGAATGTATTGGTAGACAAGTAGAAAATATCGTATTCAATGATTCTCCTTCAATCTAATCCCCATTCTCAGCTAGTTGCACATATTACGTCTTCCTGGGTGTCACACATTTACTTGCCCTCAAATACTCACTCCTTGATGAGGTGTGCTGGTTTTTGGGCGGAAATTAGCCTCCCGTGCTTTATTGTGCGATTGGCGCAAAAGCGAGTCTTCAGCGACAGATGTTGTGACTTTGGTAGTTGTAAAAGACCTTCTTGTCTTGTCACATGTAATCGCGTCATCTAAGGAGCTCGAGGACCCTTAGAGCTACATAATTTGTTCACCCTAACTATGATCCCAGGTCAGGTAGGACTACACATTAAGTTTGAGTATATCAATAAGCGGAAAAAAGAAACTTACAAGGATTCCCCCAGTAACGGAGAGCGTACCGGGAATAACAGAACTTGAAAATTTGGTGGCTCTGCCATTCGAATTGTAGTCTGGAGAAGTGTGTTCAGCGACGGACCAAGTCCCCTGGAAGGGTTTACCAGAGAGGGTAAGAGCCCCGTTGTGCCCGGACATTGTTGCACCACGAGGCGCTGTCTACTTATTTTAGGGCTTCAACTTCATTTTCATTAAGGCATTCCAAGCCCAGACACTTGTCATCATCAAAGGTCACATCAGTACTTTCCACAATTTTCTTATTCTCTAACACTTAAACTCTATAGGCAGTTCTTTCCAACGAATATCTCAGAAAAATAGCTTCAATTACTTTAGAGTCAAATTTTCCAACATGTTCATAGTTGATTTTAAACACAAAGCATGTGCTTTCAAACACATGCAGATGATTTATAGTAGTTTTTCTTTTTGACAAAATTGAGTAGGGTGACTTGTCATGGTTTTTGTTGATTAGATATATGTTTTGAGTTTAGCATATAATGTTAACAGCTTCTTCCCAAAAAACTTGTTGGGAAATTAACATCTTGCAGCATTGTTCTTGTAGCCTCAGCTAGAGTTCTATTCTTCCTTTCAACTAATTTTCCGAGGTGTTCTTGCAGCTGAGAACTCTTGAACATGCCTTTGTCTTTGCAGAATTCACTTAAAAGTTGTGTTCCTCAATTCTGTGTCATTATCACTACTCAAATTTTGTATAACCTTGTTTCATACTTAAACCTCGTAAGATCTTGGTCAAGGGGTTGTAGATGTTGTATATTTATGTTTTATTATTGTTTATGACATCAAACTCTAGACCCCGGAGTTACGAAATGAGATACAAACTTAGAGGGTGAATAGTTGTTGTAACTAACTAATACTGAATTTTAAGTGTTATCAAATAATTATTAAACTTTGGAGACAACTTGCTGATAATATAAATAATAGTAAATAAGCATTTAGCTAGATTCAAACTCCATCCCTCCCTCTAGGTTTTACATTGGGTTTGTACATATTTTAAACTTCTATATAGTATATCTCTCTAATTATTTTTCTTCTGAATAAAAAAGTGGTGTTTAAATTTTATTCCAAATTTTTTTAAAAAAAATTATGGAAATCTACCTCATACCAGCCTTAAAATACGTGCCAAGCCAGAAAACAAAATTGTAAAGAAAGGAGTTGGAAGGAGGTAGCATTATAAATGACTCAAATGATAACAATTAATATCTTCCGTTATCCATAGAAACTTGACAATAACCATGTTCTCTCTTCAAAATGTCCTCTAAGAACTCCATTACCTTAGTATAATCTTCACTGGCAAACTAGTTCCATGAATCTTGTTATCCAACCTTACTAAATAGTACTAGCTACTATAATCAAAATCATAATCCTAATGATATTATTAAATTTAATATTTAATATTTCTTACATGGAGGTTTAGGTGTTTGTTGTTTGGTGTCATGGACATAGCATTTCACATGTTTAGTTTTGGTACATAACATTTCACATAGGATTGTACCCGTTATAACCCTAAAAAAAATTATAAAATAGTTTTAAGTTGACATTTAAAATTATAATAATAATTATTATTATTATTATTACAATTTATATTATTTAATTTTTATTATTAATATTTTATGTAACCTATTGTCAAATGAAAAGTTCATGCCTTAATAATTTATTGCTTAGTTATAAAATATAACTTCCTAAAAGACTTATATGCATAAAAAAATTGTATTTCATAAAAAATCTACTTTTTACACTACAAGAAAAGCGCACATTTCTGCCAACTCATTTTCATCTACTAAAAATTGGTCGAAAATTGAATATTATAACAGACCGAGAAATTCGGTGACAAATAAATTTATAACTGACCACTGTCCGACCACCGACGGTCGATTATAATCTAATGGGACATACGCTGTTAAACAACCACTCTCGTCACATCACCTAATTTTTAATAAGTGTCGCATTCTTATTGGTTGAGCCAAACATGTGGTTGAGTCAGATCATTTTCTACTGTGTACAAGAATATATCCAACTGTAGTCAGTTGAAATGGGTGAAGATTTTATTTTTTCTATTTATAGCAATTATTTTTTATATATATATTGAGTCATTTATTGCACATATTGTAGGCTGGTCAAGTTGAAGGTGAAGTGGAAAATTGATATCTATAAGGTATATGTGTATATTATAACTTTCTTGAATTTAGATTATATGTGCACACATATATATTTGTTTTTGATTGAATATATATACATATACTTATACATATATAAATATATATATAAACACACGCCCAGACATATCGTAGTTGGATGAATCGTCGCTTAGACAGTAACCGCATTAGACTTACTGCGGAGTATAAATTAGGTGTTGAGTCATTTCTAATGTTTCCCAACATAATTAGAGGTTGGTTGAATATTTGTTGAAATGTCCTTGTAATGATTGTAGAAATGGAAGTTGGGAGACTATTGATAATGTTACATATCATTTAATAGCTAATGACATTTATGTGGGTTATAGAGTTTGGACATATTATGGCGAGTCACTATTAAAATGATAAAATAGAAAATCATGTTATGTCCAAAGAGTGGTTGAACAACCGGTAGACATGGATGTGATGTTAAGAGATGTTGGGGCTCAAAATTTTAGTCGTACCCTTGATTGTAATGTTAATACTAGTAATGATAATAACAGTGGAGTAGAAGAGTATCCCAATATAAATGCGTACAAATTCTATAAGGAAGTTAAAAATTGTGGAACACCCATTTATCCGAGAAACTCTAAATACACAAAACTATCCTTCTCTACGACGTTCTTATATTTTAAACGTCCATTACGTTGTAGTGACAAGTCATTCAATTTGTTACTTCAGATTATTTGAGATGTTTTTACTTCAAAACATGCATTCCCAGGTAATTACTATAAGGTGAAGAAGATGATGAAGGAATTTAAGTTGTCATATTATAAAACTGATGCATGTGAAAATAATTGATATAATGGAACACTTGGTTTTGAACTTGGCCGAGGAATCTCGACTCGAGGCACCCGTTCACTATCGATGGATGTATCCTTTCGAATGATTATTATAATTCATGGAATATTAGATCAAGGATAAGGCGCAGGTGGAAGGTTCGATAGCAGAACAATATATTGAGGAAAGAAACCACCAACTTTTGTTTATTTTATTTAGGAAGCAATTATGGACATGGTGCATAATACTATGGATTGAAATGAAGTTGTAGTTAAAAAACAAGATGACAATCTTTTGTTTGGTCTTAGATATTCAATCGAGTCTTTAGAAAAATACGGTGTTCAATACTTAGATAATGAGGAACACTTTTTTGCGGAATATTATGTCTTTTTATACATGTTGAAGGTTCAACCGTATATTAGGTATTTTTTTTATGAAAAAATTTGAAATTCTTCTATTTTTAAGAATTCATTTAAATATTCTTTCTTTTTGCGTGTGAAATACGCAACTTATACACGTGCAATATCCGAACAATTAGAATCACTTCTCAAGACTCACTTCAAAACTCAATTCAAAAAAAAATTAATCAATTTAACCATGCATATATATTTATTACTAATATTGACATATATGTTTGTCTTAATCTATTTTTTTTAAGTGTATTTAGATTGAAAAATGATGTTGAGACATATCCACGATTCAAAGATCTACTTCATGAACCGACTCACTTGGTATTCATATTTGAAGATTATAAAGTTAATCGATACAAATTTTATTGTAAAAAGAATTATGCTGTTCTCGTCAAGGTACCTCTCATGCAAATATTCTTGAAAATTATTATGGTCAATTAGAAGAAATGGTGAGACTTATTTATAGACGAGGAAACCATGTATATTTGTTTTAATGTTGTTGGTTTGATTCAGCAGGAAATGTCATACTTGTTGATAAAAATTCGGTTGTTACCGTTGACATGAGGTCAAGATTCAGGTCAAACAAGGTATTTGTTTTAGTAGTCAAGCGAGTCAAGTATACTATGCACCTAATGTTTTCAACCCCCGTAATAATTTCTATACAATTTTTTCAATTAAAAAATTAATCTTGATGTATCAATTACACTTTCCACCAGAAATCCCCACCAAGAAGATATTTCAAATGCATAAACATCATTTCATTGTTCGTTGACTTTGCATAATATGAGCTAATTCCAAAAATTTCAGATGAAGATCATATTAATGATCATGATGAAGATGATAATGATGATGACGAAGTTGAGAAAGATGATGATGACAATAATTAAGAAGTTAATGAAGATGACAAAGAAGTTGAAGAAAGAGAAGAAGAGGGGGAAGAAGAGGAGGAGGAAGAGAATAACGAAGGTTCTCCAGATATTGTCTAATAACTATCAAGAAAAAGATTTTACTTTTAATCTCGTAATGATTGTTATTAGTTTATTGAGATTGTTGTTAGTTTTTATAGAGATTTTAAGATTTTTTATGAGATTATAGTGTGATTGTTATAAGCTTGTTCGGTGATAATATGAGATTACAGAATTTTATGAAATTGGGGTATGATTGTTACGAGATTACAATAAAATGGATGTGATGATAATATGTATAAAACAACTTTCAATTACAAAAAACCGAACAAAATTACCTTTTCCGACCATTTTTCCATTCAAATCCAGAAAATCAATAAAATTCATATCAATGTGGTCATAAATAAGTTGTTCGAACCACAATTTTGTAACCTCAAACTCGAGGTTCAGCAATAAAACCGAAAAAATGTAACACTATATAGTTTTGTACGGTTGGATCGTCGAGAAATATTTTGAAAAAAATCAAAACACTAATACGGGATGAAATACGAGTTAGAGGTACTAGTTAAATGAATAGTTGACTCCTAAAATCTCTTACCCGATCCTTTTTATAAATAAAATTGGGAACATCATTAAAATATATAGTTCTTGACATCCGTATGCTTGGATCGTCAAGACACATTTTGAAAAAAATAGAAACACAATTACGGAATGAAACACTAGTAAGAGGTACTAGTCAAATGAATAGTTAACTCCTAAAATCTCAAACCCAGTCTATTTATGTTTTAAGAAAACTTGGGAACGTCATTAAAATGTATAGTTCTCGACATCCGTAAGGTTGGATATTGAGAAATATTTTTAAAAAAAATTAAAACATCAATCTGGAATGAATTAAACACTAGTTAGAGGTACTAGTCAAATGAAATGTTTTTGACAAAATTGAAATACTAATCCGGAATGAAACACTAGTTAGAGGTACTAGTCAAATGAATTATTGACTAGTAAAATCTCCAACCCCATCAATTTTTTTTAAGAAAACTTGGTACCTAATAAGTTTATTATACATGTTTAAGAAACATCATATTTAACTATGCAAATAAGCCACCTTCTAGACTTAATACAAACAAAATGCTTACCAAATTGGAGAATGTTCCAAATTAGTTGATGCGTGCACCATAAACTAGTTCATGGTTAATTTTATCTATTTACCTTCTAAATAAAAGTCTTGTTGTTACCTCATATTCGATACTTACCTGATATCTATGAATAATGATAGATATCATATATATATCTGGGACTGTCTCTTCTTTTTATGCTCCACCGCACATATATCACAGATACCATTTTTTATATACTGATCGCATTTAATCAGTTTTAATATATATATATTTGTGTGCTCTTTGATGACTAAATGGCGCCAAGAAAAGAAAATATGATGGGTGAGGTGATTGGATCCAAAGGGAGTACGAATGTGAGGGATGAAAGTTCAAGTAGAACTAGGTTGTGCCCATCAAGTCCAATGAATGGAAGGGATAGCCATTCAACTCGAGCTAGGTTGCGACCAAGTTTGACAAATGAGAGGGCTAGAGTGTGCACCACAACTCCAAATCCATCACGTAGTCCACCCATTTCACCAGTCCACCTCCTAGTCCGTGCAATCCAAATACGCATAGTATGACTACAGTGGATGAGCGTGCTTTGATGGGATGCAAGCCCAGAACAAACTCAGTGGGGAATTTTAGTGAGAAGAGGCCAAGAAAATGAATACGTATTGAAAATTACTCCCTAAATTAATTGCATCATAATTTTAAATATTTTCTTTAAAAATAAATATTTTTCATGGATTTTGTGAGAGTACTTATTACTACAATACATGAATTGCCATATATTTGATGACACTGCCAAAAGAACTTTGCTAGCAATAATAAGTGATCACTGGTCAGTAGGTTTGTACACTTACACTCATATTACCGAAAAACCACTCCTTGGTTGATGGAGCGTGTTATAACTGAGTTCAAGGTATTTCTTCTTTGTGCATTAAATAATTTGCTTTAGCCTTCACGTGTGTTTAATTTTGAGTAATGCAACTGCTTGAATATTTATATTTTTTTACATTACTTACTCTAATATTTAAGCATTTTTTATTTTTTTCCTGTATCCAAACAGAAATGGTGCATTTAGCCAAATTTCCTTATTTTTTATTACATTATAGTATATATCTACTGCAATTTTAATTTTGCTATAAAAGTGTGGATTTAGTTCATGTTTTTATTACTCTTACATGAACACGAAACATTTTATATTAACAATAAAAATGTAGATTATGTTTTTAACCTTTGCTAAATATTTATTAGAAAAGGTGTATATATGTTACCCTTTAACGTGATTTTTGGGTTTTTCACTAATTGTAACCTATTTTTATTATCTTTTATTATTTTCACGACTTTCTATAAGAATTTGAGGGGACAAAGCTGCTTCCAAGCCACCTACAGTATCAAAGAGCATACGAATCAAACTTAAAAAAGAGTGATGAATGAGGAGAAAGATCGTTTGAGGAAAATATGGTTGAAACTGGACTGCTGGTAATGAATGTGACCCCTGTACTTTCACCCAACTCTTTGGGAACAACTACTAATCTATTGCAAAAGTGAGGCTCCTAAACATCGATCAGATGTTGGAGCAATTAATCGGAAACAAGTTCAGACGCTCCAGTACAGGAAACAGAGTTTAAACTGACAGTTGTAAAGGGCTAAACAAGACCGTCTTTTCGTCATAGTCGATTTTATACTTAAACTGACTAAAAAAATGAAAAAAAAATTTTGTGCCCACTTTGGGTGAATTTTCACTTCTTCCACCTCAATGAAATCGACTGTCTATTCTGACCGTTTAATCCGACCAGACACAAGAAGACTGCTTTGCAGGATAAAAACCAACAAGAAAAACTGACCACAGCTTCTCCCAGGCCCGCAACAGACTCAATCCGTTCAACTAGTGCCACGTGGACCTAATTCGACCGTCAAACCCAACTACTGAACCCTATTTACGGTGTTGTAGTTAGTTTTATGTTTCAGTTAATGCTTCCCAATTACCAACAGTGCACGTTAGCTTGGCAGGAAATATTAATTTAATGAAACCGACCGATATGGATGGTATTAAATCTTTAATTAATATTGATGTACGTCATTTTCTCTTTTGTTCTTCATTTATTTCTTAAGTTAAAAACAGGTAGAAAAGTGGGTGAAATGTGAATATCTTTGAAGATAAATATTAAAGAGGATCTAAAACTCATTGATAGTAAATTTTATATGTGAAACATTTATTATTACTTGTATTTTGATTGTTTGATCAATTTTATAATGTATATGTCTGTTTCTCTATATACATATACCTTGTAAATACATGCTTATTTTGATATTATTATAATATGTATACCATGTTGCTTAAATAAATTGTTCATTTCGATTTATGATTAATGATTTGGTGGTATTAAATGATTATTATTTTATTTTCGTGGTATAAGTTAGAAATAAACTATATAATCGATACAAATATTTTTTTGCATTGGTAGATGTCAAATCAAAATCGGGATTGGATGAAAAATATGATTCAAATAACAAACTTTTCATTGGACAACACATATTTGGACGGTGTAGAAGATTTTTTGAAATTTTCTCATGGAAATGGATGATATCCATTAATATATTAGGTCTGTATAACAAATTTAAAAATGGAACATGGATGACTGATGAAATTATTGAACTTCAGTTGTATCAAAATGACACCTTAAAAAATTATGAAGTATTGGATAAACATGGTGAAAAGAAAGAAGGTCCTACAAAGAAAAAATGTAAGCATATTCTGGAAGAGATTAATGTCGAAGAGCCTTTTGATTTAATGCATTGCTACATTATGTTAATGGTGGAAATATTAATACCGACGATGAACAAGCTATGTATAGTAGTACCGTAGAAGAACTTCTAAACACGTACGCTTCTCAATTTTATATAGATGTGAAAGATTCGGGAGCTCCAATATATCTGGGTAACACAACTTTTACTAGAATGTCATCTAGTTCTAGGTTGTTATATTTTAAGACTTTCGTATAATGTTCTGGAAAAACTATTGATTTATTACTTGATTTGCTTGGTCAAGTTCTACCGAAGGACCATACTCTACCAAATTCTTACTACCTTATGGAGACAATGATGAAGAAGTTAACTTGGGGATATGAAAAAATTAATGCTTGTGAAAATGATGTATGTTGTACTACAAAGATGATGTGACCAGATTGTTTGTGACATTTGTGGTAGTGATCATTACGAAGGTAAAAGAAACAAATAGAAAGGGTACATTGAAAAACGTCTTGAGATATTTTCCACTATCCCCCGTCTATAAATATTTTATATATCTGAGCATATGGCTAAACACATGGTAAAAAAAGGGAAACTAAGACGGGGTAACTTAGTCACGCCGGATGGGGATGAGTGGCGGAAATAATTTGATCATCGTCATCCAACTTTTGCAAAAGAGAGTCGGAATATCGTCTTGTCCTTGGGACCGATGGAGTTTTCCCGTTGAACCATTCGGGAAAAAGGTATACATAGTGTGGCCTCTCGAAGTTGTCGTCTACAATCTTCCTCCTTCTATGACAATGAAAAACCATTAACATTTATGACTTTTTCTATTCTCAGTGAAATATTTTGTCAAAAATTTGAATGTGTATTTTAGACCCCTCATAAATGAATTGAAGTTATTGTGGGTTATAGAATAGAAAATTTTGATCAATCATTAAAAAAACCATGAGGCCGGAGATTGTATTGACAAATCCTGATTTCCCCGGGTCAGGGATGGTTAGTGGATGGCCAACACATGGAAAACCCTCATGTCCAGTTTGTGTTGGAATATTCAAGATGTTTAATTGATAAAATTTAGAAAATATAGTGTTTATGGTACAAATCGGTGTTTCTTACCCAATGATGATCCTTTTTGTCTTCTAAGTGCTAAGTTTCTAAGTAAAGGAAGAAGGGTGTTTGTTGGTAGGTCAAGTTGTGAGTGTTTATAGACTTTTTGTGAAAATTTACAATTTCCACCACTTGAGAGAATAAATAAAGAGAAGAAAAGTCATAGTTTTGGAGTTGCTCACAATTGGACGCATTATTCATATTTTTTATCTACCATATTGTTCATCACTTTCTTTGGAATGTCGTATCATTGTGATTTACACGGAATAGAATCTGTTTGATTATATTTCTACACTATTGTCAACGACATTAAGAAGTAAAAGGATCACACCAAGGGAAAGGGCGATTACATGTTGGATATTTTTCCCGAATTGTGGATCCAGGATGGTCAAAAGAAAAAGCAAAAAAATGTCTTTCCACACTCAAAACAAAAGAACACAAACTCATGTGTGCTTGGTCCAATTCATGGTCACTTCCGGATGGTTATTCATCAAATATAGGCCGTTGTTGCAAATATAATTGTAAGTATTCGGGGTTCAAATCTAATGAGTGTAATATTTTCATGCAAAGTTATTACTGCATGTAATTCATAAGCTTTTACCATGTACATTATGGATGCACTTTCTTCCCTATCAAACTTCTTTCATGAACATTTGTTCTTTACCTGTAATCTGTGATAATTTTAAACATTTTAGAAAAGTCTATATTCCGAGTGATGCTTGTGTTCAAGACATGTTTTCCCACCAATGTTTTTTGATTAAATGGAGCACATGGTACTACATTTCACCGTAGAATGTAGGTTAGGGGGCCCTCTTAATTATCATTGGATATATTTATTGAGCCGAATGATGGGATATATAAAACATAGAGTTCATAATAAGGCGAGGGATGAAGGTTCGATTGTGGACGTTATGTAGAATAGGAGATGTTGAATTTTTTTTCAGTTTACTTCATTTTAAATCCAACATGGTATATAATCAATTTATCCGTAACGAAGTTGTGTGTGGGTGACATGAAGATCATAAATTAGAATTGTCCACATATCTTATTGAACCGCAGGGAACCGGTCCTGAAATTATTTGATGGATGATGAATAATATCTTGTGGAATAATATATGTTATTCGACTCACCAGACGTTCAACCTTACATAGAAGAGGATGAAACTTATATCAAATGAAACCAACCAAACATAACTCTGGAAGAATAAGAGATATTGTTAAAAACCAAATTCAAAATATGGTTCGGGAAAATGTTTAGAATGATGATGTGAACGGTTTCATGTTTTAGAACCATAATTTTGGGACCAGCAAACACGGTATTATTTTGTCAAACTTGCAAGGTGAATGACTACAAATTTCGGACCAAATCTACTTCAAGTAGTAGTTCGGGGAGTTATGGTCAAATGTGGTTCACATGATAATATTATTAACGATTATTATGGTCAATACAAGAAATCATCAAACTTGATTACCAAAATAATCTAACCCTTCTGTCTCAGTGCAACCATGAGCAACTAATTCTTCTTTATAACGATCTATAGTGCCATATCAGGTTTAACTTTTACTATGTACAACTATTTGAAACCGTCAACCTTTTTACCAACAAGTAATTCAAAAATTACACCAATGGCTTCACACAGAACAAGATGTTTACAAGCACCATATATGATGTAGGTTCATAATATGATATAGGTTCAGATTAATACAATAACTTACTTTAATTTAACTAGGTAATTACAATTAGAAATCTTTTTGGTATTTTTGTGACAACCAAATTGTACACAAATTTGAATACCAAAATAATTTTTTTTATAAAATGTCCTACAATATTTAAATTTATACCTTCCACGCTATATTTAAGTTTATGTTTGCACAAAAGGAAACAATTTATAAAAAAAGTGGGAGGGGTTATATTGTGTATTAAAAGTGAATCAGATTTACAACCGGATTATTATAACATATCAGGTAAAAAGAGAACAATATATAGTAATTAGATGCATACTTCTACATGCAAGTCTTCTCGGATTTTCAAGAATCTTCCATGTTCTACGGATATTTTACCGTACTTACCCAAGAAGTACTTAAGAAAGTCACCATTATCTACAGTCTACTGAACCTGAAATTTTAAGTTCATAACGAACCACGTGTGTATTTTGAGTACACATCAAGTTCATCACTTTAATAACTAAAGAATACTAGAATGTGTAACTAACTTTCCTTCCACAAAATAATTGTCTCCTTGTTTCTCTAATATACCCCGGAAAATAAAAAATATTTCAAGAGAATGTAATAAAATATTATATATTAAAAAATATGGTATTAAAAATTATAATTAAATTTATATATAATGCTTAATAAAAATTATACGGAAAGAAATATTTGTGAAAGGGCCTAATAACCTTATACACATTATAAATCAAAAACAAAAACACCTTGTAACCCTAAAAAATATCCCTGAAAATAATATTTAATTAGGTGTATCAGTCTTTTACGTTCAAACCTCCTTTTAACAGTTGATAAGTTACACTTTTATACGTATGACTAGCTTAAAACCAAATTTGGTTCGATGTACCTAATAGTATATAGTTTTTCAGAATTTATTTTGAAGTTATAAATTTTATATATCTAAAATTTTAAATAATATTATTGAATAATATATGTATGTGTGTGTGTGTATATATAAGCTAGAGTTAAGTTTTATGGAGACAACCTTTTTGTTGGAGACCTTGACGACTACTTATGTTCTACAAGTAAAATCTTGCATAAAAACATTGTGAAACGTATTATTTTACGGATCTTGTTCTGTAAAGATCATTATTTTATTCAAAACCTTCAATATCATATATGTACTGCATGTAGAACATTACAAAATATTTTACTCTACGAAACATGTTTAGTTTGCAGAACATTTCTTCAGTTTGCAGAACATACACATAATTTTTAAATGAATTCAAAATATTCTTAGAACATACTTCACAAAATAATAATTTTTAAAGTGTTTTGATTGCAGAACATAGGTGGTCTCCGAGGTCTCCGATGAAATAGCGGTCTCCATAGAATTTTGCTCATATAAGCTATATGTTAGTGTTAATTTGAAATAAGTGTTATTTTAAATTTAAAATAACAATATTATAATTGAAATATAAATACCTTTAACATGAATGATTAGTATTTTTATGTATTTTTGTTCGACGATATTATACTAATAATGGACTAACTAATTATCCCTATTTTCGTATTAAGAAAATACTATATACATTACAGGAATGAAAAAGAGACAAATAAACCAACCAAACATACCATCAAATTTTAAATACTTCATTTAAGGATGTAAATGAGTCGATACGCTCACGAACACTTCGGTATTTAATTCAAAAAAAGTTTGGCTCGAGTTTGGTTCAACTTTTAAACGAGTTGAACATGAACACAACTTTAAGGTTCAGTTTTAAATGGGATGAACTCTAGCACAATATAGTTCGGCTCGAAAGTTCGCGAACAAGTTCGATTATAATGTTCATGAACAAGTTCTTAAATATAGTTCTTCAATTGGTTCGTGAGTATATGCACGAACATAATCATTAATTAAAAGTCATGAATATGTATATGGATTAATACTTATACATGCTCATAATTATTTTAGGAACACGTTTATGACAAAATATTTAGTGAATAATTATCTATATATTTCTCTATAGATAAATTTGGCAATTTATTTTAATCCAATTATCTTGTTATTAAATTTATAAATATATGACATATGCATGACTTATATGACTAATTTATGTGAATATTTTACTTAAAATTTATTCATGTCTTCAGTTAGTAACGTAATTTATTGAAAATTAAGACTCTTAGTTATTTAAATTTATATTTTAGTTTGTACTGTTACTAAAATTTCAAGTTGATAATTATTTATTATTTTAAAAAAAACAAGTGAAGCACAATCAAAAATTTGGGAATTGTGTTTTATCAAAAAAATATTGGTAATATGGGTCGAAAATGAACCCTAGAAATAAAAAAAATCATATTAATTAGACTTGGAATTCATATCCAAACCCCAATACAGACCAGGTTAGTCAAGGCATGTCACAGACCGAACAACATCCACGAATGAAGGATGTTCGTGTATAAGGCCTAATACGTCTAAAAGACGAAACGTAACATCCAATATGGACACTAACTTTTACATGGAAGGATCTAGAATCCATTACCTTATTGGAGTCCTAATTTTCTTGTAAGTTTGAGACTTTCCCACCAAGTCTCCCAACACTAATCTAACCATAAATTTATCCACTATACAAAGGGCTCTACCCATCAACCTAAAGTTACGTTTTTCCATGATTTTCTACAATAGAGAGATACGTAGGCTTCTTACGAGGACGGGCAGTAGTGAACGCGAGAGCACCCATTAATGCTCGAAAATACAAACCATAGCATTAATTATTAACGAAGTCCTAGTTTTTATTCAACGATAATTTGAATTATGAGAACGAGTTCGTAAACTAATATGTTGGTGATCAAGACTTCGTGAACAACATTGATGAGTTTTTTATTGAACTATAGTTCGTGAGCTAGCTATCCGTGAACAAGATCGTGAATAATCTTTTTCGTAACGAGTCGATACATGAGAAAAAAATTTAATTCGATAAAAGTTCGAGCTAAAGTTCGAGTTTGATATTTTTAACAAACTAAAACATGAACAATTACAACCCTAGTTTTGGCTTATCTAACCCATTTTAAAGAGTACATAATATCTACCGGCCAATTAGGTACATTTTAGCTTTTTTTCAGCCCGCATCAATCTTTTAAGAATTATCTTCAGTTTAAATTTAATTTTGGTTTTATCTTAGATAAATACTATACATTATTTTAAATTTAATTTTGGTTTTAGTTCAGATTAGTACAATACATTTTTTTTGGTTTTAAATTTAAATTTTAATGCAACACTAGTTTTGCATTATATTATTATTGTGTTGCAGTATGTCCCTAATGCAATGATTTGTATTGTTGCAGTTATGGAAAAAACCCTTGCATTATGCAACACCCATTTTTTCTTACAAATGTCAAAAATAGGCACATTGCAACACTTTTTTGGCTTATTTCCACATTAAAAAATATTGAATTTAAGAATTTTGTTCTATTTTTGAAACTGATTAACATGAGTTAAAATACACTCTAACCAATGTAAGTTACTTATATCGGTGTTATTTTGACCGCTAAATAAAATTTAAAATAATATAAATTGAACATATAAAAAAAGAATAAGAACTTAAAGGAATTTTAAGCTATTATTAGTGAGGCCAAGAAAACTTTCCCGGAAAAAAAATTGGAAGTAACGACATTGATAAATTTTAAGTAATAAACATTGTTTAGTATAATCAGCAATGATCAAGTGTAACATGAACCTGTATTCTATTATTAAGAAAAATAGAAAATAGTTGAGGCCATGAAATAGATTTGCTAAGCAAGGCCCACCCCAAACTCAAACCAAAGTCGAAGAAACCTATTTCTGATCCATTTTACAACCCTGTCCAAATATCCATTTCTAGATCCATCTAGAATATTCAATAATCATTTATAAAAGAAATCTTCCCCTTCCTTTCCTCTGCCCATCATGTAGCACTGTTCTTTATTGTTCACACCTTCTCTTTCCCAAGTTTTTTGATATTTAAAAAAATATTGTTTATGTGGCTTTGAATATATCATCAATAGTAAAGTTATCACATTTGTCTCTTTAATTGGAAGTTTCTCTTATTGGAGGTTGATGTGAAGAGGGTATAGATCTATCAGTTAAGACCTCAATGATTATTACAAAAGGTTATTTGTAGTTTTGTTTATACATAGAGACCGACACTATAACACATGAATTGTTTGTTCTCATAAAAAAGATTTTTCAACATTTTACCTAATCATTCCCACAAGCGCACAATATCAATTAAAGGTATGACAAAAAAAACTAATCCTTATATTTTTGTTTATTATTTAAACCCAATTATAATTTTTATCAATTCTGATATAGGTAGCCTTGTCCTCTATTCAATATTAAAACAATTTAATATGTATTTATTCTCCCAAATCATACACTTTCTAAATATTTATTTCTTTTGGATATGTTGATCAATATTTTATTCTCAAATCTTCACATCATACTCTTTGTTCAATATTTACAGTAAAATAATGAAGAAAGTGCTCCTCAATATATTATGCAAAGATGTTGTTATCCTACAGGTATTTTATACAATATAATACACTAATGAAAATATATAGTTTTATTTGTTAATGATTTTGATGTGAACACATGGAGTCTAGCTATTTTTTAATTGCATCCTAGTAATTAGGGAATACCAGTGGGACCATTTTGAAATTCAATTTGTGTATTCTAGCATATTCCTTTATTCAAGTGTGTTTTTAAGTGTGTGTTAAAGTATATGACAAGATTATTTCCATTAATGTATTTAGAAATGATTGTGGGAAGTAGTTTAAAAGATAGTCTCTATCTTACAAACCATTGTAAAACTTGGATGTTGTAAAAATGATTCATGAAAACTCTTTTCATAAAAATAGTTAAACTAACATTATTTCATTAAAAAATTATTAGCTATTACTAAAAACTAAACCGATGCTAATGACATTGACTATTAGTACTTGGATGCTGCCAATTAGGGATTTTTAATTTTAGAACATAAACCTAGTTTCTTTCTTATATTATTCTATTGTGAATTGAATCCTTACCTAAAATATGGTAAAGATAAGTAATAAAGTGGTCTTTTGTAATGGGAATTTTCAAATAATGTATATTTTTTTATGTATGATTATTTTTCAGTTTTGAGCTTTTTGGGTACATGCCAAGTGGAAACCTTATTTCAATTTAATGTTTTTAGAGTCAGTAAATATGAAAAACTAAATATTTAAATAAACCTTAAAACATTATATGATGTTACAAATTTATAATTTTGGTTGAATTAAAATTAAGGGTTGTTGTCCATCACACTGTGTAGATCCAAAAAATATAATATGTGCCAAATTCCATACCTATTGATGTACTAATTAATGATAAAATGAAGTTGAAATATTATTTTGACAAATCATAATAAAGGGGAAATCTAAAAAGAAACAAGGCCCTAATTAGCATATTTAACACCCATACAAGAACATGTAGATAAACATTTGTCATAAGTCATAAAGTATGTAACAAATAAGATGAGATGATATAGATAATCATAGACAAATTAAAATACAATTAAACTATGGTACACTCATCAACAAATAGATATGGCCAAATCATAACCATGGCCAATGGCACTGCCACAAAAGTATAATGTTAGTATATCCTATATCACTCTAATATTTCAAATAGTCATATCTAAAATGAATAAATTTTAAAATTAGTAAAACATATGTTTAAATATTTTGAAAGAAAAATGAAACAAGTATTTAAATATTTAAAACAAAACTAAATATACTATAATACTTTGGAACATAACTAACATTTAAAATAAATTTCAAGAATCTGAAAGAAAAAATAGTATATTTTTTGTGGTTACCTAATAATTTAAAGACCGATAAAAAATATTTTTAAAATTTTATAAAATATTTAAATTAATTTCAAGAATTAAAATGGGTGAAACAAATAAGAATGGAACGATTAGAATGAAGCAAGTCAAATTGTGACAGATGAATTTGGTAATAATTAAATTTGAGGTCCGCGCGGGAATAAAATTTATGATGGTGGTTCTTCTATGGAAAAGTCATCGAAGTATGGTGGTTGTGGAATTGGAGGCTAAGATTGCTTAGGATTGGTGGTGGCTCCTGAACGGTCTACTAGCTTTATAGGAATTTCCTACGTATTTAAATATCCCTATTTATAGGGAATCAAGCCAACGTAGGAAACCTACAGGAACCGTTTTCTACTAGCTTTAGGAATGTCCGCCCATGAGGCCCAAACACAAAGGCCCAAGGTTCGTCCATGACTTCAAAATTTCACGGATAAGGGATCTCCCGTCCGCAGAGGATAACCCTTCGTTACCGCTGTCTCTGTAGTCCGTGGACGCAGGTATAGCCTTGGTTTACGCAAATGTGGGACGCATCCTTGTCCCCGGATAAGGAGCCCCTGAGATTGCAGGATAAGTAATCCCAAGCTTTGGGTGAAAGGTGCACGATACTCCAAAATCTCCCAACCAGGACACCCATTAACTATAGAGACAGATCCCAAAGCACACACCAGAGTTTACCTCACATCCCTAATATGTAATAAATATGTGTGTATGATTATTGTATGTATTAAATGTTGTCTTGTATGTATTAAAGAGTAAGATTAAATGTTTTTAATTTTAATGAAATGCATGTTAAATTATTTTTAAACATGTTTATTTATGTTAAAAATATAGTATTGTAGATGGAAACCATGATCGAGGTTGGTAATCAACTGCAAAGTGATAAAATTTTATTGACTCCGAAAAATAGAATTAGTGTAGAATATTTTTAAAAATTTGCAAGCGAAAATGGAATGGAACAAGGTGGTACAATTGAAGTGTTCTTGTAAATGTTGTAAAAATTTGAATTGGTTAAAATTGATGATGTTAGATTTCATTTTCTCGCAAATGAATGCTTGAGGATTATACCGTGTGGACGTCGCCCAGTGATGAAAAGATAGGAAAAAATATAGTTAAACATCACATCATCTTTATTGTGTTCGGAACCTCGAGAGTAGAAGAACTGGTAGATTTAAATGCGATGTTACATGATTTTGCCGGTGAAAATTATAAATTTTATGACACCATGGATACGAGAAGTATGAGTTGAAGAAGCCATATGATAGTGCTAAAAAATTATACCAGGTTATTGTTAAAAATGGAGCACTATTTATCTCGGCAATACAAAGTACAAAAAGATTAAAATTTACCACAAAATTATGACTAAAAAATAACTCACATGTAATAAATTTTTTTGATAGTTTGCTTAAATTTCTTACGGATGTGTTACAAAAACATACATTACCCGAAAACTTATTATGTAAAAAAATATGAAGGATTTGAGGGTTGAATAAGACAAAATTATTTATATGAGAATGATTGTATGTAATTTTATGGAGATGACAAGGATTAATCGTGTGTCATATGTGGTGAAGATCATTATTAGGAAGTTTCTAGGAAAATGGTAAAAAAATACAAAAAAAATCTTAAGACACTTTCTTTGATTCCTCGACTACAACGCTTATACATGTCAGCACATACATTTGATCACAAAAGATGGTACAAAAAAGAGATATGAAAGATGGAAAAATAAGCCATCCCGGGATTGAGAAGAGTGGAAAAATTTTGGCCTTCGATATCCATTGCTCAAGAGATTCGTAACATAAGGCTTGGTCTTAAAACAAGATTCAACCTTTTGGCCCTAGGGGAAAAAAGACAAAGTGTGTAGCCCTGGTGGTAGTGTGTATAAACTTCCACCATCGATGTGTATGA